>NC_074691.1:32650173-32732708 GCF_029448725.1 Salvelinus fontinalis
CATCACAGACAGCGCCACAGTATTTACATAATGTGTATTTATTCTGTGGCACCACGGTTGGCATGGTTACTTTCGAAATGTAATCCGTTACAGTTACTAGTTACCTGTCCAAAATTGTAATCAGTAACGTAACTTTTGGATTACCCAAACTCAGTAATGTAATCTGATAACCTTCCGTTACTTTTAGATTACTTTCCCCTTCAGAGGCATTAGAAGGAGACAAAAATGTATGTTACCAATTGAACGACATCTATTGCAGGATAAATCAATGTTAAAGTTTACATAGCTGGCCATATATGGATGTTCAATGTTACTTTATGGGTTGGTTACGTAGGCTTCTTCTAACCCATCGCTTTCTACTACATATAATAATACTATTACATTATATATTTACAGTAAAAACCAAAGTCTATCAGAATTCCAGTCATTCCAATAAATGTTATATCCCTTGATCTTCAAGAATAGGACTTTGAAATATGGAAGTATAGATTAGCCAAATAGTTTTACCTGAGCATGACCCCAAGACTAAGGACTTATTACCCAGCCCTACTCTGTAGCCCTACTCTGCCCTACTCTCTCAACAGGGGTGATGGTCGGATTCGCGTTTATCGTTGAAGGAATGAGCGTTACACCGAGGCCTGTACTCTGGAGCGGGATCGATTTGGAGGTGGAGGGTCCGTCATGGTCTGGGGCGGTGTGTCACAGCATCATCGGACTGAGCTTGTTGACATTGCAGGCAATCTCAACTCTAAGCGTTACAGGGAAGACATCCTCCTCCTCATGTGGTTCCCTTCCTACAGGCTCATCCTGACATGACCCTCCAGCAGGACAATGCCACCAACCATACTGTTCGTTCTGTGCGTGATTTCCTGCAAGACAGGAATGTCAGGGTTCTGCCATGGCCAGCAAAGAGCCCGGATCTCAATCCCATTGAGCACACCTGTTGGATCGGAGGGTGAGGGCTAGGGCCATTCCTCCCATAAATGTCCGGGAACTTGCAGGTGCCTTGGTGGAAGAGTGGGGTAACATCTCACAGCAAGAAATGGCAAAGCTGGTGCAGTCCATGAGGAGGAGATGCACTGCAGTACTTAATGCAGCTGGTGGCCACACAAGATACTGACTGTTACTTTAGCCCCCCCCCCCCCCCCTTTGTTCAGGGACACATTATTACATTTATTTTAGTCACATCTGTGGAACTTGTTCAGCTTATGTATCAGTTGTTGAATCTTGTTATGTTCATACAAATATTTACATTTATGTTAAGTTAGCTGAAAATAAACGCACTTGACAGTGTGAGGACGCTTCTCTTTTTGGGATCCACACTATGCAGCTGTTATTCCATAGGCTGGGATCCACACTATGCAGCTGTTATTCTATAGGCTGGGATCCTCACTATGCAGCTGTTATTCTATAGGCTGGGATCCACACTATACAGCTGTTATTCTATAGGCTGGGATCCTCACTATGCAGCTGTTATTCTATAGGCTGGGATCCTCACTATACAGCTGTTATTCTATAGGCTGGGATCCTCACTATACAGCTGTTATTCTATAGGCTGTTATTCTATAGGCTGGGATCCTCACTATGCAGCTGTTATTCCATAGGCTGGGATCCACACTATGCAGCTGTTATTCTATAGGCTGGGATCCTCACTATACAGCTGTTATTCTATAGGCTGTTATTCTATAGGCTGGGATCCTCACTATACAGCTGTTATTCTATAGGCTGGGATCCTCACTATACAGCTGTTATTCTATAGGCTGGGATCCTCACTATGCAGCTGTTATTCCATAGGCTGGGATCCACACTATGCAGCTGTTATTCCATAGGCTGGGATCCACACTATGCAGCTGTTATTATATAGGCTGGGATCCTCACTATGCAGCTGTTATTCTATAGGCTGGGATCCACACTATACAGCTGTTATTCTATAGGCTGGGATCCACACTATACAGCTGTTATTCCATAGGCTGGGATCCACACTATACAGCTGTTATTCCATAGGCTGGGATCCTCACTATACAGCTGTTATTCTATAGGCTGGGATCCACACTATACAGCTGTTATTCTATAGGCTGGGATCCACACTTTACAGCTGTTATTCCATAGGCTGGGATCCACACTATACAGCTGATATTCTATAGGCTGGGATCCTCACTATACAGCTGTTATTCCATAGGCTGGGATCCACACTATACAGCTGTTATTCTATAGGCTGGGATCCACACTATACAGCTGTTATTCCATAGGCTGGGATCCACACTATACAGCTGTTATTCCATAGGCTGGGATCTGCACTATGCAGCTGTTATTCCATAGGCTGGGATCCACACTATACAGCTGTTATTCTATAGGCTGGGATCCACACTATACAGCTGTTATTCCATAGGCTGGGATCCACACTATACAGCTGTTATTCTATAGGCTGGGATCCTCACTATGCAGCTGCTATTCCATAGGCTGGGATCCACACTATACAGGTGTTATTCCATAGGCTGGGATCCACACTATACAGCTGTTATTCTATAGGCTGGGATCCTCACTATGCAGCTGTTATTCTATAGGCTGGGATCCTCACTATGCAGCTGTTATTATATAGGCTGGGATCCACACTATACAGCTGTTATTATATAGGCTGGGATCCGCACTATACAGCTGTTATTCTATAGGCTGTTATTCTATAGGCTGGGATCCTCACTATGCAGCTGTTATTCTATAGACTGGGATCCACACTATATACAGCTGTTATTCCATAGGCTGGGATCCTCACTATGCAGCTGTTATTCCATAGGCTGGGATCCACACTATACAGCTGTTATTCCATAGGCTGGGATCCTCACTATGCAGCTGTTATTCTATAGGCTGGGATCCTCACTATGCAGCTGTTATTCTATAGGCTGGGATCCACACTATACAGCTGTTATTCCATAGGCTGGGATCCGCACTATGCAGCTGTTATTCCATAGTCTGGGATCCTCACTATGCAGCTGTTATTATATAGGCTGGGATCCACACTATGGAGCTGTTATTCTATAGGCTGGGATCCACACTATGCAGCTGTTATTCCATAGGCTGGGATCCTCACTATGCAGCTGTTATTCTATAGGCTGGGATCCACACTATGGAGCTGTTATTCCATAGGCTGGGATCCACACTATGCAGCTGTTATTCTATAGGCTGGGATCCACACTATGCAGCTGTTATTCTATAGGCTGGGATCCACACTATACAGCTGTTATTCCATAGGCTGGGATCCACACTATGCAGCTGTTATTCTATAGACTGGGATCCACACTATACAGCTGTTATTCTATAGGCTGGGATCCACACTATGCAGCTGTTATTCTATAGGCTGGGATCCACACTATGCAGCTGTTATTCTATAGGCTGGGATCCTCACTATGCAGCTGTTATTCTATAGACTGGGATCCTCACTATGCAGCTGTTATTCTATAGGCTGGGATCCTCACTATGCAGCTGTTGCAAGAGCGCATTTTTCACTGGCTGTCCACTGGTTTCAAAAAAATTGATTGATAGGAAGCTTAAACTTCTTAAACTACTATTATTGGGTTCAAATACACATTTAGATTTGTGAACAGCCATCCACAAAAACTACAATCCGTAAGGTGCAAATAGCTAAACGAGAGAGCAGCAGTGTGATTCACATCAATAATACGTGATATCCGTATCGCCGTAGACTACACCACTAGTGTCATCCTTACCTCCAGGCATTTATTCAAGTTGGATAATCTTTGGATGCCGACAGCAGTCGCACCATTGGAAGACAAAGCTTGGACTGTAGCCTACAAAAGCCTATTCCTGCTTGTCACAATGGCGTGTATAAGTGGCAGAGGAAGTCAGGCGCAGGAGAGTCAAATAGAGTGTAGAATGGAGTACTTTAATTAAAGTCCTAGTAATCTGCTCCATAACACTCACAGAAAAAATATAAAAACAAATCTGGGTACGAAGACCCGTCGCACACCTATACACAATTAACACAACACATGACAACGAACAATCTCTGACAAACACATGAAGGGAAACAGAGGGTTAAATACACAACAGGTAATGAATGGGATTGACAACAGGTGTGTGGGAAGACAAGACAAAACCAATGGAAAATGAAAAATGGATCGATGATGACTAGAAGACCGGTGAAGTCGACCGCCGAACACCGCCCGGACAAGGAGAGGCAACGACTTCGGCAGAAGTCGTGACACTGCTCTTTTCCCGCGATCCATCAAACACATTTGGTGTGTCATCATAGTGGTCTCTGACTTGTGGTCAGACTCGATCAGGTGGAACAAACTTAAACGTGCGCCTCTTTTTCAATGCTGATTTGAATGTCATTAAGAAAACAGAAAAGTGTCAAAAAACTATTTTCTCACAAACATACTTTTTGAATTTAAAAGTAATCCTTCAAGTAATCATCTAGTTTTTCAAAAGTATCTTTAATCTGATTACAGTATTTTTTTGCTGTAACACATTACAGTTACTGTTTTTTGTAATCCCTGTTACCACGCACGCACACACACACACACACACACACACACACACACACACACACACACACACACACACACACACACACACACACACACACACACACACACACACACACACACACACACACACACACACACACACACACACACACACACACACACTACCTCCTGTTAGCTCAACTACTGTCCTATGGTCATCTACTACTGTTGGCTCAAATACTGTCCTTTGATCATCTACTTCCTGTTGGCTCCATTACTGTCCTTTGATCATCTACTTCCTGTTGGCTCAAATACTGTCCTATGATCATCTACTTCCTGTTTGCTCCACTACTGTCCTATGATCATCTACTTCCTGTTGGCTCCACTCCTGTCCTTTGATCATCTACTTCCTGTTGGCTCCACTACTGTCCTATGATCATCTACTTCCTGCTGGCTCCAATACTGTCCTTTGATCATCTACTTCCTGTTGGCCCCACTACTGTCCTATGATCATCTACTTCCTGTTGGCTCCACTACTGTCCTTTGATCATCTACTATTGTTGGATCCACTACTGTCCTTTGATCATCTACTTCCTGTTGGCTCCACTACTGTCCTTTGATCATCTACTTCCTGTTGGCTCCAATACTGTCCTATGATCATCTACTTCCTGCTGGCTCCAATACTGTCATATGATCAACTACTTCCTGCTGGCTCCAATACTGTCATATGATCATCTACTTCCTGCTGGTTCCAATACTATCCTTTGATCATCTACTTCCTGCTGGCCCCACTACTATCCTATGATCATCTACTTCCTGTTGGCTCCACTACTGTCCTTTGATCATCTACTATTGTTGGATCCACTACTGTCCTTTGATCATCTACTTCCTGTTGGCTCCACTACTGTCCTTTGATCATCTACTTCCTGTTGGCTCCAATACTGTCATGTGATCATCTACTTCCTGCTGGCTCCAATACTGTCCTATGATCATCTACTTCCTGTTGGCTCCACTACTGTCCTATGATCATCTACTTCCTGCTGGCTCCACTACTGTCCTTTGATCATCTACTTCCTGTTGGCTCCAATACTGTCATGTGATCATCTACTTCCTCCTGGCTCCAATACTGTCCTATGATCATCTACTTCCTGTTGGCTCCAATACTGTCATGTGATCATCTACTTCCTGCTGGCTCCAATACTGTCCTATGATCATCTACTTCCTGCTGGCTCCATTACTGTCATATGATCATCTACTTCCTGCTGGCTCCAATACTGTCCTTTGATCATCTACTTCCTGCTGGCCCCACTACTATCCTATGATCATCTACTTCCTGTTGGCTCCACTACTGTCCTTTGATCATCTACTATTGTTGGATCCACTACTGTCCTTTGATCATCTACTTCCTGTTGGCTCCACTACTGTCCTTTGATCATCTACTTCCTGTTGGCTCCAATACTGTCATGTGATCATCTACTTCCTGCTGGCTCCAATACTGTCCTATGATCATCTACTTCCTGTTGGCTCCACTACTGTCCTATGATCATCTACTTCCTGCTGGCTCCACTACTGTCCTTTGATCATCTACTTCCTGTTGGCTCCAATACTGTCATGTGATCATCTACTTCCTGCTGGCTCCAATACTGTCCTATGATCATCTACTTCCTGTTGGCTCCACTATTGTCCTATGATCAGCTACTTCCTGTTGGCTCCTCTACTATTCTATGATCGTCTACGTATAAATGTGTAATAAATTGTATTCATGTGTTATTCATTAAAATGTATTAATAAACATGAAAATATGAGGTAATTAAACACTCAATCATATTGAAATTACCTTCTCTAGATTAAACTATGTACTTCATTTCAGCAGGTAGCTAACATAATTATTCTCCATTCATTTCCCTCTCACCAACAATGCTAACCTACCAAGTAGAAGACGACGGACGAAAGCAATTTCACACCATGACAACAATGCTAATAACTTTAAACTCGCCTCCTCCATGTTCCGGGATTACAGCCTACTATCATAATTACCCTCATATTGCTATGTGTGTGCGTATGTGTGTGTGACGTGGAGTTCATTGAGAAAGAGAAGCTGATCTCCCTCGATAGGGTACATTGTTTAAAGGACTCCTATGCCAGCTCCCATTCCCAACCAGAGGCAAAACTTTTTGATTACACATCTCCCTCACACACCGTGCACATATCATACCTCACATACTTTTAATAAGACTGTCTGGTACTCATTCATGAGGTATATTGATATATCTCTCTGTCTCTATATGATTAACACTGGGTTGTGAATATATGACAGCACGATGACTCACCCTACTCTCCTCGTTTCCTCTCCTCTTGTAAAAAAGGTGGGGGTAAGGAATAAGAGCTAAAATCATTAGGATTAGTCGTCTTGCTTTGAGGCATAGCATCAAAGAAAGTGGAAACTGCTAAATGGAGGAGGACGTGGAAGTACAATCGCTCCGAATATATCTTCTCTAGGCTGTCTCTCCATATATCTTCTCTAGGCTGTCTCTCCATATATCTTCTCTGGGCTGTCTCTCCATATATCTTCTCTGGGCTGTCTCTCCATATATCTTCTCTGGGCTGTCTCTCCATATATCTTCTCTAGGCTGTCTCTCCATATATCTTCTCTGGGCTGTCTCTCCATATATCTTCTCTAGGCTGTCTCTCCATATATCTTCTCTGGGCTGTCTCTCCATATATCTTCTCTGGGCTGTCTCTCCATATATCTTCTCTGGGCTGTCTCTCAATACATCTTCTCTAGGCTGTCTCTCCATATATCTTCTCTGGGCTGTCTCTCAATACATCTTCTCTAGGCTGTCTCTCCATATATCTTCTCTGGGCTGTCTCTCAATACATCTTCTCTAGGCTGTCTCTCCATATATCTTCTCTGGGCTGTCTCTCCATATATCTTCTCTGGGCTGTCTCTCCATATATCTTCTCTAGGCTGTCTCTCCATATATCTTCTCTAGGCTGTCTCTCCATATATCTTCTCTAGGCTGTCTCTCCATATATCTTCTCTAGGCTGTCTCTCCATATATCTTCTCTGGGCTGTCTCTCCATATATCTTCTCTAGGCTGTCTCTCCATATATCTTCTCTGGGCTGTCTCTCCATATATCTTCTCTAGGCTGTCTCTCCATATATCTTCTCTAGGCTGTCTCTCCATATATCTTCTCTAGGCTGTCTCTCCATATATCTTCTCTGGGCTGTCTCTCCATATATCTTCTCTGGGCTGTCTCTCCATATATCTTATCTGGGCTGTCTCTCCATATATCTTCTCTGGGCTGTCTCTCCATATATCTTCTCTGGGCTGTCTCTCCATATATCTTCTCTGGGCTGTCTCTCCATATATCTTATCTGGGCTGTCTCTCCAAATATCTTCTCTAGGCTTTCTCTCCATATATCTTCTCTAGGCTGTCTCTCCATATATCTTCTCTGGGCTGTCTCTCCATATATCTTATCTGGGCTGTCTCTCCAAATATCTTCTCTAGGCTGTCTCTCCATATATCTTCTCTAGGCTGTCTCTCCATATATCTTCTCTGGGCTGTCTCTCCATATATCTTCTCTGGGCTGTCTCTCCATATATCTTCTCTGGGCTGTCTCTCCATATATCTTCTCTGGGCTGTCTCTCCATATATCTTATCTGGGCTGTCTCTCCAAATATCTTCTCTAGGCTTTCTCTCCATATATCTTCTCTAGGCTGTCTCTCCATATATCTTCTCTGGGCTGTCTCTCCATATATCTTCTCTGGGCTGTCTCTCCATATATCTTCTCTGGGCTGTCTCTCCATATATCTTATCTGGGCTGTCTCTCCAAATATCTTCTCTAGGCTTTCTCTCCATATATCTTCTCTAGGCTGTCTCTCCATATATCTTCTCTGGGCTGTCTCTCCATATATCTTATCTGGGCTGTCTCTCCAAATATCTTCTCTAGGCTGTCTCTCCATATATCTTCTCTAGGCTGTCTCTCCATATATCTTCTCTGGGCTGTCTCTCCATATATCTTCTCTGGGCTGTCTCTCCATATATCTTCTCTGGGCTGTCTCTCCATATATCTTCTCTGGGCTGTCTCTCCATATATCTTATCTGGGCTGTCTCTCCAAATATCTTCTCTAGGCTTTCTCTCCATATATCTTCTCTAGGCTGTCTCTCCATATATCTTCTCTGGGCTGTCTCTCCATATATCTTATCTGGGCTGTCTCTCCAAATATCTTCTCTAGGCTGTCTCTCCATATATCTTCTCTAGGCTGTCTCTCCATATATCTTCTCTGGGCTGTCTCTCCATATATCTTCTCTAGGCTGTCTCTCCATATATCTTCTCTGGGCTGTCTCTCCATATATCTTCTCTGGGCTGTCTCTCCAAATATCTTCTCTAGGCTTTCTCTCCATATATCTTCTCTGGGCTGTCTCTCCATATATCTTCTCTGGGCTGTCTCTCAATACATCTTCTCTGGGCTGTCTCTCCAAATATCTTCTCTAGGCTTTCTCTCCATATATCTTCTCTGGGCTGTCTCTCCATATATCTTCTCTGGGCTGTCTCTCCATATATCTTCTCTAGGCTGTCTCTCCATATATCTTATCTGGGCTGTCTCTCCATATATCTTCTCTAGGCTGTCTCTCCATATATCTTATCTGGGCTGTCTCTCCATATATCTTCTCTAGGCTGTCTCTCCATATATCTTCTCTGGGCTGTCTCTCCATATATCTTCTCTGGGCTGTCTCTCCATATATCTTCTCTAGGCTGTCTCTCCATATATCTTCTCTAGGCTGTCTCTCCATATATCTTCTCTAGGCTGTCTCTCCATATATCTTCTCTAGGCTGTCTCTCCATATATCTTCTCTGGGCTGTCTCTCCATATATCTTCTCTAGGCTGTCTCTCCATATATCTTCTCTGGGCTGTCTCTCCATATATCTTCTCTAGGCTGTCTCTCCATATATCTTCTCTAGGCTGTCTCTCCATATATCTTCTCTAGGCTGTCTCTCCATATATCTTCTCTGGGCTGTCTCTCCATATATCTTCTCTGGGCTGTCTCTCCATATATCTTATCTGGGCTGTCTCTCCATATATCTTCTCTGGGCTGTCTCTCCATATATCTTCTCTGGGCTGTCTCTCCATATATCTTCTCTGGGCTGTCTCTCCATATATCTTATCTGGGCTGTCTCTCCAAATATCTTCTCTAGGCTTTCTCTCCATATATCTTCTCTAGGCTGTCTCTCCATATATCTTCTCTGGGCTGTCTCTCCATATATCTTATCTGGGCTGTCTCTCCAAATATCTTCTCTAGGCTGTCTCTCCATATATCTTCTCTAGGCTGTCTCTCCATATATCTTCTCTGGGCTGTCTCTCCATATATCTTCTCTGGGCTGTCTCTCCATACATCTTCTCTGGGCTGTCTCTCCATATATCTTCTCTGGGCTGTCTCTCCATATATCTTATCTGGGCTGTCTCTCCAAATATCTTCTCTAGGCTTTCTCTCCATATATCTTCTCTAGGCTGTCTCTCCATATATCTTCTCTGGGCTGTCTCTCCATATATCTTCTCTGGGCTGTCTCTCCATATATCTTCTCTGGGCTGTCTCTCCATATATCTTATCTGGGCTGTCTCTCCAAATATCTTCTCTAGGCTTTCTCTCCATATATCTTCTCTAGGCTGTCTCTCCATATATCTTCTCTGGGCTGTCTCTCCATATATCTTATCTGGGCTGTCTCTCCAAATATCTTCTCTAGGCTGTCTCTCCATATATCTTCTCTAGGCTGTCTCTCCATATATCTTATCTGGGCTCTCTCCAAATATCTTCTCTAGGCTTTCTCTCCATATATCTTCTCTAGGCTGTCTCTCCATATATCTTCTCTGGGCTGTCTCTCCATATATCTTATCTGGGCTGTCTCTCCAAATATCTTCTCTAGGCTGTCTCTCCATATATCTTCTCTAGGCTGTCTCTCCATATATCTTCTCTGGGCTGTCTCTCCATATATCTTCTCTAGGCTGTCTCTCCATATATCTTCTCTGGGCTGTCTCTCCATATATCTTCTCTGGGCTGTCTCTCCAAATATCTTCTCTAGGCTTTCTCTCCATATATCTTCTCTGGGCTGTCTCTCCATATATCTTCTCTGGGCTGTCTCTCAATACATCTTCTCTGGGCTGTCTCTCCAAATATCTTCTCTAGGCTTTCTCTCCATATATCTTCTCTGGGCTGTCTCTCCATATATCTTCTCTGGGCTGTCTCTCCATATATCTTCTCTAGGCTGTCTCTCCATATATCTTATCTGGGCTGTCTCTCCATATATCTTCTCTAGGCTGTCTCTCCATATATCTTATCTGGGCTGTCTCTCCATATATCTTCTCTAGGCTGTCTCTCCATATATCTTATCTGGGCTGTCTCTCCATATATCTTCTCTAGGCTGTCTCTCCATATATCTTCTCTAGGCTTTCTCTCCATATATCTTCTCTAGGCTTTCTCTCCATATATCTTCTCTGGGCTGTCTCTCCATATATCTTCTCTAGGCTGTCTCTCCATATATCTTCTCTAGGCTGTCTCTCCATATATCTTCTCTGGGCTGTCTCTCCATATATCTTCTCTGGGCTGTCTCTCCATATATCTTCTCTGGGCTGTCTCTCCATATATCTTCTCTAGGCTGTCTCTCCATATATCTTCTCTGGGCTGTCTCTCCATATATCTTCTCTGGGCTGTCTCTCCATATATCTTCTCTGGGCTGTCTCTCCATATATCTTCTCTAGGCTGTCTCTCCATATATCTTCTCTGGGCTGTCTCTCCATATATCTTCTCTGGGCTGTCTCTCCATATATCTTCTCTGGGCTGTCTCTCCATATATCTTCTCTAGGCTGTCTCTCCATATATCTTCTCTGGGCTGTCTCTCCATATATCTTCTCTGGGCTGTCTCTCCATATATCTTCTCTGGGCTGTCTCTCCATATATCTTCTCTAGGATGTCTCTCCATATATCTTCTCTGGGCTGTCTCTCCATATATCTTCTCTAGGCTGTCTCTCCATATATCTTCTCTGGGCTGTCTCTCCATATATCTTCTCTGGGCTGTCTCTCCATATATCTTCTCTGGGCTGTCTCTCCATATATCTTCTCTGGGCTGTCTCTCAATACATCTTCTCTAGGCTGTCTCTCAATACATCTTCTCTAGGCTGTCTCTCCATATATCTTCTCTGGGCTGTCTCTCAATACATTTTCTCTAGGCTGTCTCTCAATACATCTTCTCTAGGCTGTCTCTCCATATATCTTCTCTGGGCTGTCTCTCAATACATCTTCTCTAGGCTGTCTCTCCATATATCTTCTCTGGGCTGTCTCTCAATACATCTTCTCTAGGCTGTCTCTCCATATATCTTCTCTGGGCTGTCTCTCAATACATCTTCTCTAGGCTGTCTCTCCATATATCTTCTCTGGGCTGTCTCTCAATACATCTTCTCTGGGCTGTCTCTCCATATATCTTCTCTGGGCTGTCTCTCCATATATCTTCTCTGGGCTGTCTCTCCATATATCTTCTCTAGGCTGTCTCTCCATATATCTTCTCTAGGCTGTCTCTCCATATATCTTCTCTGGGCTGTCTCTCCATATATCTTCTCTGGGCTGTCTCTCCATATATCTTCTCTGGGCTGTCTCTCCATATATCTTCTCTGGGCTGTCTCTCCATATATCTTCTCTGGGCTGTCTCTCCATATATCTTCTCTAGGCTGTCTCTCCATATATCTTCTCTAGGCTGTCTCTCCATATATCTTCTCTAGGCTGTCTCTCCATATATCTTCTCTGGGCTGTCTCTCCAAATATCTTCTCTAGGCTTTCTCTCCATATATCTTCTCTAGGCTTTCTCTCCATATATCTTCTCTAGGCTGTCTCTCCATATATCTTCTCTAGGCTTTCTCTCCATATATCTTCTCTAGGCAGAGTGAGAGAGATTCCCCCTGCTTTCAGAAATGGTGGGCTGGAGGAAACTCTCTGTATATGTGAACTCCTTGAATTACAACCATACGGTCGGGCCTCAGCATGAAATGCACTATACCTTTGACTACAGTTGAAGCTATTGCTTTAATCTGGGACTTAGCTGCTTTGAGGAATTCAGACCAAAAAAGTTGGAGGGGAAAATAGGCAGGCACCATCTGATGTCATCATTTTAGATTGCACTTCTATTCCCTTCATCTGGGAACTCTCTCTAGCGTTAGCCCCTCTGTAAATGTCTATGGGACCACAGCTGGAGCTCAGTCAGCTCAGTATCTCTGGTCCCTGTGGAGCGTCTGCGTTATCCCCTTTCTCTACCAGACATACTCCCTCTGGGACAGACAGATAACACATCACTGGATATTTTCATCACCCCCATCCCTCCTCTTTACCTGGCCACCCTGTCCCAACCTGGGCCTCCAGGCCTCGCTCAGATCCAGTCCTGAGTAGAAAGTCTACCTCCCAAGGAGAATATCATTAATTAAGCGTGTGATTGGCTCTCTATCTGCTACCCCGCACCTCTAACGCTCTCTCTCTCTCTCTGTTTCTCTCTCTGTCTCTCGCTCTGTCTCTCTCTCTCTCTCCCTCTCTCTCTCTCTCTCTCTCTCACCTCTTTCTCACTCTATACTCTCTCTCTGTTGATGTTTATTTTGTACCAATTGAGAACTTTGGTCTAATTCCCTGATCTCTCTCTCTCTCTCTCTCTCTCTCTCTCTCTCTCTCTCTCTCTCTCTCTCTCTCTCTCTCTCTCTCTCTCTCTCTCTCTCTCTCTCTCTCTCTCTCTTCCCTCTCTCCCTCTCTCTCTCTCTCTCTCTCTCTCTCTCTCTCTATACGCTCTGTCTCTGTCTCTCTCAGTCTCTTTCTGCAGTTGCGTTGATCCACAGATGAAATGCGATCCAACACCTCGTGGGACCTAGATGGCAAGTCATGCCAGAGCGTGTCAGAAAGACTGACCAAAATAGCCCCAATTCAGTCTCTCCCATTTTATTTATCTTCTCTTTCTGTCTTTCTCTCTCTGTCTTTCTCGATCTCACACACACTCACAGCCAGGGGCCTTGCAAGCCTCTGCAGTACCACAACATCACAATGTGCCAACTGCCAACCTCTAGAGGTTCTCTCCTCATCTCATGTCTCTTAGAGTAGCTCTCACGCCACATAGTTTACAGTCAACCAGGGATCTGTAAACCACAGCCCCAGAAAATGAATTCACAACACTGTGACACAACAGTGTAAATCAAAATGGCTACAGCCCTTGGACTTGAAGAGTTACTTGAAATGGTCAAGAGAAAAGCAAGAAAACAACTTATTGGGAGCTCCTCCAGACGTTAGAGATAGTTAGAGATAGACTACAGTAAGATACCCCATGCCTATGGAGATCAGTCTGGCCAATATGCATTAAAATCAACCTGGTATGCTAGGCACATTTGTTAATTTGTATGCTTGGTATCAGAGTCACCAAAATATACCAGTATTCTACCTTGAGAAGATATGGTCTCGTAAAGACGCCGTTTATGACCTGTTGTTGTGATACGGACAGCCTTGTGATAGTCTGTGATATAAAACACTATATTTCTCCATAATAATACTGGGTGTCCTATCTTCCACGGTGACCTTGTTGATCCAGCAGGAAGGCAGGGGAGACAGGCAGCAGAGACAGGCAGCAGAGACAGGCAGGGGAGACAGGCAGCAGAGACAGGCAGCAGAGACAGACAGGGGATACAGGCAGGAGAGACAGGTAGGAGAGACAGGCAGCAGAGACAGACAGGGGAGACAGGCAGCAGAGACAGACAGGGGATACAGGCAGGAGAGACAGGCAGGAGAGACAGGCAGCAGAGACAGGCAGCAGAGACAGGCAGGAGAGACAGACAGGGGATACAGGCAGGAGAGACAGGCAGGAGAGACAGGCAGCAGAGACAGGCAGCAGAGACAGACAGGGGATACAGGCAGGAGAGACAGGTAGGAGAGACAGGCAGCAGAGACAGACAGGGGAGACAGGCAGGCGAGACAGGCAGGAGAGACAGGCAGGGGATACAGGCAGGGGATACAGGCAGGGGATACAGGCAGGTGAGACAGGCAGGGCACACACATGTATGCGTGTGTGTGTGTGCGTGCGCACGCGCGTGCATGCGTGTGTGCGTGTGTGTGTGTACCATTCAGTCAGATGGACTATGGGGCAGCAACAGTGTCTTGACATTGGAGGTCCTTGATGCTGATGACAGTTCATCCAAAGTATTCGGTACAACTGAAGAATGCTGAGGTGGAGTAACTTGTTATATCTGGTGTACATTTTCTGTCTTATCTGCAGTCTTGAGTGAATTTAATTATGCTCCCTCTAATTCTCCCTCCCGTCTCGGAGGACCTGAGCCCTAGGGTCATGCCTCCGGATTACCTGGCCTGATGACTCCTGGCTGTCCCCAGTCCACCTGGTCATGCTGCTGCTCCAGGTTCAACGGTTCTGCCTGCGGCTAGGGAACCCTGACCTGTTCACCCTACGTTCTACCTTGTCCCGGACCTGCTGTTTTATTTCTCTCTCTATACCGCACCTGCTGTCTCGAACACTGAAAGCTCAGCTATGACAAGCAAACTGACTTTTACTCCTGAGGTACTGACCTGACCTCTACAACCACTGTGATTATTATTTGGTCATCTGTGAACGTTTGAACATCTTGAAGAACAATCTGGCCTTAAATGCCCATGTAATCTTATAATCTCCGCCCGGCACAGCCAGAAGAGAACTGGCCACCCCTCAGAGCCTGGATCCTCTCTAGGTTTCTTCCTAGGTTCCTGCCTTTCTAGGGAGTTTTCCCTAGCCATCGTGCTTCTACATCAGCATTGCTTGCTGTTTGGGGTTTAAGGCTGCATTTCTGTATAAGCACTTTGTGACATCTAATGATGTTAAAGGGGCTTTATTAATACATTTGATTGATTGATTGTCTGTTGGTTGGCCCTGTTGCTCCGGGGCTGTTGGGAGAGTTATGGTTAGTATGAACACTGCCAATTCAATCTGTCCTCCAAGCGTCAAAACAACGCTTGGCGTGATTACTTTCTTGGCAAGCCGGAGACATTCATTGGCTAACATTAACAATGCGTTTTCATAAAACCCTCTGTTATACAGGGTTGCATGGCATAGCGGGGCCGAGGGGAGGCAGCGAGTCAGTAAAGGACAGGAAGAGACATCCAGGTTGTTTCCCGAATGGCACCCTATTCCCTACATACTACTTTTGATTCCAGAGCCCTGGTCAAAAGTAGTGCGCTTTAAAGGGAATAGCGTGCAATTTGGGGGACTGGTGACCCATCCCCATCCCCATCCCCATCCCCATCCCCTCCCCTCCCCTCCCCATCCCCATCCCCTCCCCTCCCCTCCCCTCCCCTCCCCTCCCCATCCCCAACCCCTCCCCATCCCATTCCCATCCCCATCCCCATCCCCATCCCATCCCCATCCCCATCCCATCCCCATCCCCATCCCCATCCCCATCCCCATCCCATCCCCATCCCATCCCCATCCCCATCCCCATCCCCATCCTCATCCTCATCCCCATCCCATCCCCATCCCATCCCCATCCCCATCCCCATCCCATCCCCATCCCCATCCCATCCCCATTCCCATCCCCATCTCCATCCCCTCCCCTCCCCATCCCATCCCCATCCCCATCCCCATCCCATCCCCATCCCCATCCCCATCCCATCCCCATCCCATCCCCATCCCCATCCCCATCCCATCCCCATCCCATCCCCATCCCATCCCATTCCATCCCCATCCCATCCCATCCCATTCCATCCCCATCCCCATCCCCATTCCATCCCATCCCCATCCCATCCCATCCCATTCCCTCCCCATCCCCATCCCCATCCCATCCCCATCCCCATCCCCATCCCATCCCCATCCCCATCCCCATCCCAATCCCATCCCCATCCCATCCCCATCCCATCCCCATCCCCATCCCCATCCCATCCCATTCCATCCCATCCCCATCCCATCCCCATCCCCATCCCATCCCCATCCCCATCCCATCCCCATCCCATCCCATCCCCATCCCATCCCATCCCCATCCCATCCCCATCCCCATCCCCATCCCATCCCATCCCATCCCCATCCCATCCCCATCCCATCCCCATCCCATCCCCATCCCATCCCCATCCCCATCCCATCCCATCCCCATCCCATCCCCATCCCCATCCCCATCCCCATCCCCATCCCATCCCCATCCCATCCCATCCCCATCCCCATCCCATCCCATCCCCATCCCATCCCATCCCCATCCCCATCCCCAGAGCTGACAGGACAGACTAGGCATATACAGGTTATTGGGACCCTAGAACGCCACTCTGAACTTTACATTGAATGGGAAAGTCCAGTCTATGGGTTGAATTGTTATGTGGCAAAGAGGAAGCGAAACCACGTCTGTTTCGGACTGACTCGGGAGAAGTGTTTCAACCCTCTGCCACTGTGAAACATGTTTCAACCCTCTGCCACTGTGAAACATGTATCTAATCCTCTGCCACTGTGAAACATGTACCTAATCCTCTGCCACTGTGAAACATGTACCTAATCCTCTGCCACTGTGAAACATGTACCTAATCCTCTGCCACTGTGAAACATGTACCTAATCCTCTGCCACTGTGAAACATGTACCTAATCCTCTGCCACTGTGAAACATGTACCTAATCCTCTGCCACTGTGAAACATGTACCTAATCCTCTGCCATGGTGATACATATATCCAACCCTCTGCCATGGTGATACATATATCCAACCCTCTGCCACGGTGAAACAGATATCCAACCCTCTGCCATGGTGATACATATAGCCAATCCTCTGCCATGGTGATACATATATCCAACCCTCTGCCATGGTGATACATATATCCAATCCTCTGCCATGGTGATACATATATCCAATCCTCTGCCATGGTGATACATATATCCAATCCTCTGCCATGGTGATACATATATCCAATCCTCTTCCATGGTGATACATATAGCCAATCCTCTGCCATGGTGATACATATAGCCAATCCTCTGCCATAGTGATACATATAGCCAATCCTCTGCCATGGTGATACATATAGCCAATCCTCTGCCATGGAGTTACATATATCCAATCCTCTGCCATGGTGATACATATATCCAACCCTCTGCCACGGTGAAACAGATATCCAACCCTCTGCCATGGTGAAACATATATCCAACCCTCTGCCATGGTGATACATATATCCAATCCTCTGCCATGGTGATACATATACAGTATCCAATCCTCTGCCACTGTGAAACAGATATCCAACCCTCTGCCACGGTGAAACAGATAGCCAATCCTCTGCCATGGTGATACATATATCCAACCCTCTGCCACGGTGAAACATATATCCAACCCTCTGCCACTGTGATACATATATACAATCCTCTGCCATGGTGATACATATATCCAATCCTCTGCCACGGTGATACATATATCCAACCCTCTGCCACGGTGAAACATATATCCAACCCTCTGCCACGGTGATACATATATCCAACCCTCTGCCACGGTGATACATATATCCAACCCTCTGCCACGGTGATACATATATCCAACCCTCTGCCACTGTGATACATATATACAATCCTCTGCCATGGTGATACATATATCCAATTCATGATAAACCAAGCAAGGAGAAGAGCTCAAAGAGCCCAATACTTACTTGACTGTCTACTTGGTATAATTATACTAATCCTCTTAGTACATTACATTCAGAAAGTATTCAGACCCCTTGAGGTTTTCCACATTTTGTTACCTTACAGCCTTATTCAAAAATCCTCATCAATCTACACACAATACCTCATAATGACAAAGCAAAAACAGTCTTTTTTGTATGCACATTTTTATTAAAATATGAAACTGAAAAATGACATTAAAAAAAATATCAGACCCTTTACTCAGTACTTTGTTGAAGCACCTTTAGCAGTGATTACAGCCTTCCTTGCGTCTTTTGGGGTATGATGCTACAAGCTTGGCACACCTGTATTTGGGGAGTTTCTCCCATTTTTCTCTGCAGATCCTCTCAAGCTCTGTCAGGTTGGATGGGGAGCGTTGCTGCTCAGCTATTTTCAGGTCTCTCCAGAGATGTTCGATTAGGTTCAAGTCTGTGATCTGGCTGGGCCACTCAAGGACATTCAGAGACTTGCCCTGAAGACACTCCTGCGTTGTCTTGGCTGTGTGTTTAGTGTCATTGTCCTGTTAGAAAGTGAACAATCGCCTCATTCTGAGGTCCTGAGCACTCTGGAGCACGTTTTCATCAAGGAGCTCTCTGTACGATTAGGTTGTTCATCTTTCCCTCGATCCTGACTAGTCTTCCAGTCCCTGACACTGAAAAACATCCCAACAGCATGATGCTGCCACCACCACGCTTCACCGTAGGGATGGTGCCAGGTTTCCTCCAGACATGTCGCTTGGAATTTAGGCCAAAGAGTTCAATCTTGGTTTCATCAGACCAGAGAATCTTGTTTCTCATGGTCTGAGAGTCCTTTAAGTGCCTTTTGGCAAACTCTAAGCGGGCTGTCATGTGCCTTTTACTGAGGAATGGCTTCCGTCTGGCCACTCTAACATAAAGGCCTGATTAGTGGAGTGCTGCAGAGATGGTTCTCCCATCTACACAGAGGAACTGTTGAGCTCTGTCAGAGTGACCATCGGGCTCTTGGTCACCTCCCTGACCCCCCTTCTCATCCAATTACTCAGTTTGGCCAGGTGGCCAGCTCTAGGAAGAGTCTTGGTAGTTCCAAACTTCTTCAATTAAAGAATAATGGAGGCCACTGTGTTCTTGGAGACCTTCAATGCTTCAGACATTTTTTTGTACCCTTCCCCAGATAAACGTGCCTCAACACAATGCTATCTCCGAGCTCCTTGGACAATTCCTTCGACCTCATGGCTTGTTTTTTGCTCTGACATGCACTGTCAACTGTGGGACCTCAAATAGACATGTGTGTCTTTCCAAATCACGTCCAATCAATTGCATTTACCACAGGTGGACTCCAATCAAGTTGTAGAAACATCTCAAGGATGATCAATGGAAACAGGATACACTTGAGCTCAATTAAAAAAAACGTCTGAATACTTATATAAATAAGTAAGTGTTGGCATTTTTCTACGGCTGGCCTTGCTTTTCACCTGGCTACGCCTACCCCGGTCAACAGCTCTGCACACCCCACAGCAACTTGCCCAAGCCTCCCCCATTTTTCCTTCACCCAAATCCAGACAGCTGATGTTCTCAAAGAGCTGCAAATCTGGACCCCTACAAATCAGCTGGGCTAGACAATATGTACCCTCTCTAAAATTATTCGCAGCAATTGTTGCAACCCCTATTATTAGCCTGTACAACCTCTCTATCGTATCGTCTGAGATCCCCAAAGATTGGAAAGCTGTCTCGGTCATCCCTCTCTTCAAAAGGGGAGACACTCTAGACCCAAACCGTAACAGATCTATATTCATCCTGCCCTGCCTTTCTAAGGTCTTCGAAAGCCAAGTTAAGAAACAGATCACCAACCATTTCGACTCTCACTGTACCTTCTCCGCTATGCAATCTGGTTTCCGAGCTGGTCATGGGTGCACTTTAGCCACGCTCAAGGTCATAAATGATATCATAATCGCCATCTACAAAAGATAATACTGTGGAGCCGTATACATCGACCTGGCCAAGGCTTTCGACTCTGTCAATCACCGCATTCTTATCGGTAGACTCAACAGCCTTGGTTTCTCAAATGACTGCCTCGCCTGGTTCACCAACTACTTCTCAGATAGAGTTCAGTGTGTCAAATCGGGGGGCCTGTTGTCCGGAACTCTGGCAGTCTCTATGGGGGTGCCACAGGGTTAAATTCTCAGGCCGACTCTTTTCTCTGTATACATCAATGATGTCGCTCTCGCTGCTGGTGATTCTCTGATCCACCTCTACGCAGACGACACCATTTTGTATACTTCTGGCCCTTCTTTGGATGCTGTGTTAACTAACCTCCAGACGAGCTTCAATGCCGTAAAACTCTCCTTCCGTTGCCTCCAACTGCTCTTAAATGCAAGCAAAACTAAATGCATCCTATTCAACCGATCGCTGCCCGCACCTGCACGCCCGCCTAGCATCACTACTCTGGACGGTTCTGACTTAGAATATGTGGACATCTACAAATACCTAGGTGTCTGGTTAGACTCTAAACTCTCCTTCCAGACTCATATTAAGCATCTCCAATCCAAAATGAAATCTAGAATCGGCTTCCTATTTCGCAACAAAGCATCCTTCACTCATGCTGCCAAACATACCCTCGTAAAACTGACTATCCTACCGATCCTTGACTTCGACGATGTAATTTACAAAATAGCCTCCAACACTCTACTCAGCAAATTGGATGCAGTCTATCACAGTGCCATGCCATCGTCACGAAAGCCCCATATGTTACTCACCACTGCGCCCTGTGTTCTCTGGTTGGCTGGCCCTCGCTTTATATTCGTCGCCAATCCCACTGGCTCCAGGTCATCTATAAGTCCTTGCTAGGTAAAGCCCTGCCTTATCTCAGCTCACTGGTCACCATAGCAGAACCCACCTATGCAGGCGCTCCAGCAGGTATATTTCACTGGTCACCCCCAGAGCCGCCTTTCCTTCCAGTTCTCTGCTGCCAATGACTGGAATGAATTGCAAAAGACACTGAAGCTATAGACTCGTATCTCCCTCACTAACTTTAAGCATCAGCTATTAGAGCAGCATACAGACCATTGCACCTGTATATAGCCCATCTGTAAATAGCCCATCCATCTACCTCATCCACATACTGTTATTTATTTTATATTTTTTTGCTCCTTTGCACCCCAGTATCTCTACTTACACATTCATCTTCTCCACATCTATCACTCCAGTGTTTATTTGCAAAATTTTAATCTTACATTTGCACACACTGTATATAGACTTTTCTATTGTGTTATTGACTGTATTTCTGTTTATTCCATTTGTAACTCTGTGTTGCTGTTTGTGTCACACTGCTTTGCTTTATCTTGGCCAGGTTGCAGTTGTAAACGAGAACTTCTCAACTGGCCTACCTGGTTAAATAAAGGTGAAATAAAGAAACAAAGCAATTAAAATAAGGTGTTTCTGTTTTTAATATTTAATAAATTTTCTAACATTTCTAAAAAACTGTTTTTACTTCATCATTATGGGGTATTGTGTGTAGATTGAGGGGAAAAAATCTATCCATTTTAGAATAAGGCTGTAATGTAACAAAATGTGGAAAAAGTCAAGGGGTCAGAATACTTTCCGAATGCACTGTGTGTCCAACTGGTAACATGATGTAACATCACACATTTCCCTCCACTAACCTTTCACACACACACGTCCATTTCCTCCCTCCCTGATCAATGACATTTCCCCCCCATCTACCCCTACCCATACCTGAATGGTGGGTGGGGAGCGCTGTTTCCTCGTGGTGGTCGTAGACAGAGTCGTAGTGGTCTCTATGAAGGTGGTGGACATCTCAGGTGGCACAGAGGTGGTGGTGCGGGCAGCGCCCCTACTGGTGGGCATGTCACCCACCAATCGGACGCTCCCGTTCACCTTGATGTTGGCGTGACCTTCGGCGGCCATGTTGAGGACCTTAGAATAGGATTAACTAAAGAATTAGAATTAGATTTTACTTCCTGCTTTAATTATATGTGTACACTCAAAATGGCTGCCAGTCCACCCATTACGGCATTTTCAGCTGGAGTGGATTTCTTTCGACTTTTATTTATCAAATCAGTCAATGAATCGTACCTTTAGTCCGTTGTAGTAGAGGCCAGACAGCTGTCCCTGGTAGGGACGTTTACGGTCATTACCGCCTATAGAGATGGCCGCCTGGGTGTTGAAGATGGTGAGCTGCCGGCCTGAGAGGAGATGAGAGGGGACAGCAGGGAGAACACCATTACAATGCACTTCAATTGGTTGAACTTGATTCGTTCAAGTAGTCTACACTCATATTGTCCCATATGTTGGTTTTACTGCTTTTATAATGCTCATCTGGGGACAAGCGCTGGACGTTAATGTGCGTAAAGGTGTGATGTGTCAATGCATCTCGACTGATGCATATTTAACGTGTCGATGTTTTAATTGTGTCTAGATCAGATCTGGGTTCAAATACTATTTCAAATGTATCACTTGAATATTTTAAGGTATTTGGAAATACACTTGGAAAGTATTGGAAAATACTCAAATACACTCCCATGCGCTTAACCCATGTATTTGAAAACAGTATTTGTAATAAGTATTTAAAAAATACTCTCAAATACAATTTGGTATACTTTCTTATTTATTTATTTTTTAACAAATAACCATTAAAATACTCAAATACAGCTACCTCTTTAAAAAAAAAACACAAATACACAAATAAAAAGTATATTAAATACCAGATACTCAAATATACATCTATTTGAACCCAGATCTGTTTATAAATAACCAACTGAAAGTAAGGTCATTGTATTTGTAAAAGATCTTTGACACATGAAAACAGAAATATTCACTGCATTTGTAATCCCCTGAACAACGCAATATAATCACGCAGTTCAATTATTTAAAAGAAAACGAGTAAGACCTTTGTATTGCCACATAATGTGATAAAACGCAACTAATAGACTGTCGTACATGTCGTGAAATCCACTGTAAACTTCATTAAACGGGAGTTAAACCATTGCAGTCAAAACACATTGCTCATGCATTAGTTCTGAAATGAAATGTACAAATAACACTCGGAATACAGGGGAATCCTAATTGGAAATCAAATTTCCATAACACACACACAGCACTGCAGGCTCATTGCATTTGTCACATTCACAATTACAATACACTGGGCATGAAATGAAAAGGGAAATAAATCTCATATCATTGTAACATAAAAATACATATTATGTTGATCCATGCATGTAGTACATGCTAATAGGAGCAGAAACTGCTTTGTGTTTTTAGACGTTGTTAAAGGGACTTTATAATCATCTTAGCAAGTTTAGGCAATGAACTTTAAATGTAGTTTATAATGATATTATGTCAAGCAGGAAAATGAGTAAGAAGCAGAATATACCGGGAGCACAATTCTCCATTACACCTCTCCATTGTAATAAACAGTAGTGAGGTAGCGACTAGACAATGAACTGTGTGGAATGAAAGCAGACCATTTCATTCCAAAAGTTCTATTTCATTGCAGTCTATTTCAGGGCAGGCTTAGTTGAGTTAGAACAATAGGTCCCAATTACTGTATATTGCTGTCAGCAAAACGAGAGGAATGCTTCGGTTGGATGTGTCAAACCACTGTCCTAGGAATAACACCTCAAAATGGAGCCTGGAAGTTAGTTTACAGCTCCAACTCAAACAAATATACACTCTCTGTTAAGTTTGTCCACAAATATTATTGGAGCTTTTAGCAGGGAGATTTGTGTTTCTTTTAGCATAGTACAACTATTGGTTGTAAGACATTAGATTTAATCATGTATTGTTTGTGGATTACACCAGTCCCTTTAATAACTGGTCAGCTTCAATGATTCCAAATTCTAACTGAATTTAAACATGATGACAAAAAGGGAATGGCAAAAAAAAAGGAAAAACAAACAAAATACAATTGACAGGAAGTTTAGTTTAATTATGATTTAATGGGTTTAACAAGGAATTGTTGTGGATCCATTCTAGAAGGTTTGAGGGGAAACAAGCCAATGACATGACAAGAAAACAAAAACATTCCAGAATATTCTACAAGATCTGGTAAAAAAGGTTTACCTTTCTCCTGCAGCCAATCTTCTACCGGCCTCTTATAATTGAATGGGATTTTCTTATTACCCATTTGATAGCGCTCAACGTCGCTTGGTCCTTTAAAGTTTGAAAGTTTAGAGAAAAACTTAAAACAGTCGGCAAAAGCAACTGTCAAACAATCATCATTCACATTTAGACACCGATTTAGAAAAATGGTTTAGCCTTGTTTATAATGAAAAGTAAAAAATTGTTATGCGGAATTTCAACATAAATATTTAGTTGTTTAATTTAGAAAACTTGGTAAAACAGGATTTTTGAGAATATTGGACAGTCAATGGTCTACTTGAGCAACGCTTGGTTTCAAATAAATAAACAAATACACATAGACAACAATCCTGTAAGCCCACGTCCTTGAGAACAGAACACACAAAGAACCTGAAAAAAATCATTCAATCGTCTGTGCATTCATTTGTGTTGAACAATACATTCCACATTTCAATCTACATGAAACCTGAATTCATTAAACCTCAACAGATGTGAAGGGAAAAAGATCATTATGTTGAATGGGTTTGCATGTCTGAACAGCCCTACTCAGGAACAGATATATCAGACGTGATTTTGAATCACTTATCCCACTGGACAACACCTGAACACTTGAACAGTGTCCCCAATGGCACCCTATTCCCTATATAGTGCACTACTTTTTATACAAAAGTGCAAAAGTAGTGGACTATATAGAGAAAGGGTTCCATTTGATACATAACCCTGCTCTTACATTTCAAGCGGCCAAGGAACAAGTCAGTTTAACAACTATTTTGGATTGAAGGAGAGGAAATAGGTAGCGAAGGAGTGAAATAAAACAGGTCATCTGCGGAGCTGCAAACCTGTTGGGAGCTGCAGTCCCCTGATGACAGAGGACGTTATTACCAGGTGGTGTAGGAGTAGGAGTGTGTCTGTGTGTCTGTCTGTATGTGCGTGGTGCGCATGGGTGTGTGTGATTATGATTGTAGTGTGTATGTGTGTGTTTGTGTGTTTGATTATGGGTGTAGTGTGTGAGTGTGTGTGTGTGTGTGTGTGTGTGTGTGTGTGTGTGTGTGTGTGTGTGTGTGTGTGTGTGTGTGTGTGTGTGATTGCGGGCATAGTGTGAGGTCTCTCTGTTAGAGTGATACCCTGGTTGCTGCTCTGAGACTGAAGAGAGCGTGTTCTGGCAGGAGGATTAACTCTGAGACTGAAGAGAACATGTTCTGGCAGGAGGAATAACTCTGAGACTGAAGAGAACATGTTCTGGCAGGAGGAATAACTCTGAGACTGAAGAGAACATGTTCTGGCAGGAGGAATAACTCTGAGACTGAAGAGAACATGTTCTGGCAGGAGGAATAACTCTGAGACTGAAGAGAACATGTTCTGACAGGAGGAATAACTCTTATCTGATGCATATATCCAGCAGGGCTTTGTATTTTACACAGTACAATCTCCCTCCCTCTCCCTTCCTCTACCTCGCTCTCTCTCTCTCCCTCCCTCTCACCCCGTCTCCCTCCCTCCCTCTCCCTCCGTATCCCTCTTTCTCTCTCAATGTCATACATTTCAAGGGTTTTATTGGCACAGGAAATAATTATGTTAACATTGCCAAATCAAGTGAAGTAGATAATAAAATAAGTTTAAAAAACAATACATATGTTCCATATTATGTTTATGTACAGTGTTATAATGATGTGCAAATGGTGAAAGTACAAAAGGGAAAATAAATAAACATAAATAAGGGTTGTATTTACAATGGTGTTTGTTCTTCACTGGTTGACTTTTTCTTGTGGCAACAGGTCACACATCGTGCTGCTTTCTCATCGCTCTCTCTGTACTATTTTCAAGATACATATCTACAGGATAAGATATATCTCTAACGTGTGAGCCTGTGATTGTATAATATGCTAAACATATAGAATATTTGCAATGGCCAATTCCCATCCTTCTTGTGCATGTGGATGACATGCTCAGGCTTTATCCATGCATTCAGTGATACACTTCTACTATCAATTATCGGGGGATGTGTTTTCAAACATACTGAGTTTGTCCTGAATAATGTAGGAAGTGAAATGATGTCACTCCTTCCCTCGATGAGGATATTTTGGAGAAACAAAGACACTTTGACACTGTTTCAAGGTACTGAAGGAATAAATAATACATTGACTGCAGCTTTTTGGAGTTGATAATAGGAAGTGCGAGACTTCAAAAGCGTGAATATAGTGAATATACTTAAAGGCCCAATGCAGCCATTTTTATCTCAACATCAAATCATTTCTGGGTAACAATTAAGTACCTTACTGTGATTGTTATCAATTAAAATGGTAAAAAAAAAAAGAAACCAAAATAGCTTCTTAGCAAAGAGAAATTTCTCAGCAAGAATTTAGCTAGGCCTGAGTGGGGAGGAGAGAACTGAAAACTAGCTATTATTGGCAGAGAAGTTTGGAACTATCTTCTTATCAACTAATTTACCGCCTGGTGATGTCACCAGACAGGCCAAAACGCCATCCCTCCAAAACAGGCTGAAATTTCAGGCAGTCTTTTCAAACAGCTCTTACACTTACAGGGCATTAACATTATTTTAAAAATGTCACAATATTATTCCAACCCCATAGTGTGGAAATATATATATAAAACACATGAAAATCACATTTTTGACTCCATTGGGCCTTTAATACATCTCTTTTAATAATAAATCGCAGCACACTCGGTGAGTCAAATGTTCTCAGAGGATAAATCTCAGATATGATAACGTCACAACATGTTTCAGTTACGCGGGGAGACCCCCTATCAACTCAGCTCAATCATATATCCCCCCAAACTATGGTTAGAGGAGAACACATAACACATTAACTAATGGCTGTTTGGGAGTCTCTCTCACCCTCTCCTCCTCTCTTTCTGACTTTTTTCTGCTTTTCTTTTTTCTTAAGAGAGAAAAAACTGTGTGGCTTCAAAGTGTTCAGGTTAGAAAGGGCTGAGAGGGAGCGTGGGTGTTGGTAGGGGGAGGAGAAGAGGAGGGGACGAGAGGAGGAGGGGAGGAGGAGGAAGAAAGGAGGGGAATGTAAATGAAGATGGAAGGGCTGCTCTCTGTCAAGCACTACAACTCTTTGAAAAAAAGGTTATATTTAGAACCTAAAAGGGTTCTTCAGCTGTCCCCATAAGATAACCCTTTGAAGAACCCTTTTTGGTTCTAGGTAGAACCCTTTTCACAGAGGGTTCTACATGGAATCCAAAAGGGTTCTATCTGGAGTCAAAAACATCTCTCCTATAGGGACAGCCGAAGAGCAGGGTTCTCAGTGCCTTTGATCCAGACGCGGTATGGAGACTGAGAGGCAGCAGCCTCCCTGGACAGATAGAGGGAGACCCTGGTCGACTGTTTGAAGAGCAAGGGAGTGCCCCTGGTTGCAAACAGAAGTACGCACCTACAATACTGACTATGCATAGCCACTTCTCTCTCTCTCTCCATCCGTCTTCTCTCTCTCTCTCTCTCTCTCTCTCTCTCTCTCTCTCTCTCTCTCTCTCTCTCTCTCTCTCTCTCTCTCTCTCTCTCTCTCTCTCTCTCTCTCTCTCTCTCTCTCTCTCTCTCTCTCTCTCTCTCTCTCTCTCTCTCTCTCTCTCTCTCTCTCTCTCTCTCTCTCTCTCTCTCTCTCTCTCTCTCTCTCTCTCTCTCTCTCTCTCTCTCTCTCTCTCTCTCTCTCTCTCTCGATTTCAATTCAATTCAATTTGCTTTATTGGCATGACGTAACAATGTACATATTGCCAAAGCTTATTTTGGATATTTACAATATAAAAATTAAAATGAGAATCAAAATTGTCAGCGGGACAACAGTAACAACAATAACCAAGTGTCAAAATAACCATACATTCAACAATAACAATAAGCGTACATGTGCAGGTTGATTGGTCTGTCAGACACTGTCCCTCAACTTACGTTAGGCAGCAATGTAGTGCGCTGCCAACCCACAGCTCTCTGCGTCCTCCCCCAACAGGACGGGTAACCTACTCTCATCAGAGAGGTCTTCAAAACCTTGAATAAGGGTTTCAAATTTGGGGAAATTATACTCTCTAATTGTTTTATATTTTTGACATTTTGTCAGGAAATGCAGCTCCGTCTCAGGTTCTGCTGTTGTGCAGTGGTTGCACAGCCTTTCCTCTACAGGGAGCCAGGTTTTCCTGTGTCTACCCTTCTCAATGGCAAGGCTGTGCTCACTGAGCCTGTACTTTGTCAAGGTTTTTCTAAGGTTTTGATCAGTAACCATGGTCAAATATTTAGCCACGTGTACTGTCAATTTAGGGCCAGATAGCACTGCATTTTGCTTTGTGTTTGTGCTTGTGTTTCCCAATAAGCAATGTAGTTTTGTTTTGACTGTGTTGTAATTTGATTTATCCTGATTGATTGGATGTTCTGGTCCTGAGGCTTCAGTGTGTTAGTAGAACAGGTTTGTGAACTCAGCCCCAGGACCAGCTGGATGAGGGGACTCTTTTCTTTGCTCAGCTCTTGGCATTGCAGGGCTTGGTAGTGATATGAGAGGGGGTCACTGCATTATTTTTTTATTATTATATTTTTATTATTAGTGGATATTTGCCTAATTCAGCCCTGCATGCATTGTTTGTAGTTTCCTCTGGACATGTAGGAGAATATTACAGAACTCTGAATGCAGTGTTTCAATGGGATGTTTGTCCCATTTGATGAAATCTTGTTTTGCAAGTGGACCCCTGCCATAAAGTGCAATTGGTTCAATGACATATTCAATTAGTTTTAGCCAAATTTGAATAGGTATTTCAATTTGAATTAGCTTTTTAATGGCGTAGAATGCCCTGTGTGCTTTCTCTCTCAGTTCATTCACTGCCTCATTAAGGTGTCCAGTTGAGCTTATTTTTAAACCTAAGTAATTGTTGTGTGTGCAGTACTCTATATATTTTGTACCAATTGAGAACTTTGGTCTAATTCCCTGATCTCTCTCTCTCTCTCTCTCTCTCTCTCTCTCTCTCTCTCTCTCTCTCTCTCTCTCTCTCTCTCTCTCTCTCTCTCTCTCTCTCTCTCTCTCTCTCTCTCTCTCTCTCTCTCTCTCTCTCTCTCTCTCTCTCTCTCTCTCTCTCTCTCTCTCTCTCTCTCTCTCTCTCTCTCTCTCTCTCTCTCTCTCTCTCTCTCTCTCTCTCAGTTCTTCCCTCCTTTTCCATGTTTTTATTTGTTGTCTATGTCTTCTCCATGGTGCCTGTTGAGAGGCCCTCACATGGATTTCTGTAGGTATGTGTTGAGAACATGTCTGGAATTAAGATGAAAGCAGGAACAACTTGTATGTGTAACTCTAAAACGGTGTCTGTGTGAGTGTGATTCCAATTCTTCACAGCAGACAAAACAATATGTGAATTTTTCCCCTCCTGATGGGAGTGTTTCAGTGAGACCACACATCGTCACGATGACAGTCAGGAGGCCATCACTCGATGCCGAGGGCGTATCAACTCCGTGAAAATGGAAGAACATTTGATACCCTCTCCATCCATCCTGTCTAAAATCTCTGCTTTAAAAATCTCTGGCGCTCTTTAAAACTTCAGGTTATAACCTGACCTTACTTCTAATCTACCCTCTATTCTCCTATATGTCAACCTCACCTTCACTGTCCTCTTCTGTCTGTCTGTCAACCCTACCTTCACAGTCTTCTTCTGTCTGTGAACCTCACCCTCACTGTCCTCTCCTGTCTGTGAACCTCACCCTCACTGCCCTCTCCTGTCTGTTAAACTCACCCTCATTGTCCTCTTCTGTCTGTCTGTCTGTCTGTCTGTCTGTCTGTCTGTCTGTCTGTCTGTCTGTCAACCTCACCCTCATTGTCCTCGTCTGTCTGTCTGTCTGTCTGTCTGTCTGTCTGTCTGTCTGTCTGTCTGTCTGTCAGTCAACCTCACCCTCATTCTCCTCTTCTTTCTGTCTGTCTGTCAACCTCACTGTCTCCATCTCGGCCTGCCTCACTCTTTCTCCCTCTCCCTTTCTCTCTCCTCTCCTTCTTTCTCCTTTTCCTTCTCCCTTCACACCTCTCCCAAATCTCTCTCTCTCTCTTTCAATCTCTCCTTCCCTCAACCCCTCTCTCTCTCTCTTGCTCTCTCTTCCACTCTCTCACTCCATCCCTTTATCTCAGACTGCACTTATATTTTCTCAGTATCTCCTCTCCTCTCAGACAGACAAAGAGACAGAGCAATCATCATTTATCATGTTGCCCTGAGCTGTCGACGGCGTTCAAAGGATGAGTTAGACCAGGGGCTAAGGGGCGGCTGCTGCAGAGAAAGGAGCTGCTTATCTCTCTTTCTCTGTGTCTCTGTGCATGTGGAGAAAATAGGCTTGTAGGCCTGTAGGAAAGAGAGTGTGTGAGAGAGAGACATAGAGATAAAGAGAGAGATTGTGTTGGAGATAGAGAGGTAATCATGTTTGGCCAGTAGGGTACATGAGCATTTATCTCACTCACTAAGGCATCATTTGTCTGTCGGTCTTGTCAGAAAGTGAAAGGGAGGCTGGATGAAATTAAAGTGTGTGTGTGTGTGTGTGTGTGTGTGTGTGTGTGTGTGTGTGTGTATACTTACAGAATACATTGGACCACCTATTGAAACCAACCAGAATACATTGGACCACCTATTGAAAACAACCAGAATACATTGGACCACCTATTGAAAACAACCAGAAACGCCGAAAGGAAAAATATTGTCTCAGTATTAGACAGGAGAACAGACACATACATTTTAGATGAAACATGAGAGGGAGTAACTTAACCATGACACTTGGTTATTGTTGTTACTGTTGTCCCGTTGACAATTTTGATTCTCATAAAAAAAAATATATATTGTAAATATCCAAAATAAGCTTTGGCAATATGTACATTGTTACGTCATGTCAATAAAGCAAATTGAACTGAATTGAGTAAGACAGACAAAAATAACTAGCTAAACAGAGCAAGAGGAGCTGCACACAAACAGAGAGCGAGAGAAGGGCACAGCGAAAGGGAGAGAGAGAGATCATGAATGAGAAAAAGACACAGAGAGAGAGAGACACAGAGAGAGAGAGAGAGAGAGAGAGACACAGAAAGAGAGAGAGAGAGACACACAGAAAGAGAGAGAGAGACACACAGAAATAGAGACAGAGCGCGAGACACAGAGAAAGAGAGACAGAGAAAGAGAGAGACACATACAGAGAGAGAGACACAGAAAGAGAGAGAAAGACACACAGAAAGAGAGAGAGAGACACAGAAAGAGAGAGAGAGACAGAGAGAGACACAGAAAGAGAGAGAGACACAGAAAGAGAGAGAGAGACACAGAAAGAGAAAGAGAGAGACACACAGAAATAGAGACAGAGCGCAAGACACAGAGAAAGAGAGACAGAGAAAGAGAGAGACACATACAGAGAGAGAGACACAGAAAGAGAGAGAAAGACACACAGAAAGAGAGCGAGAGAGACACAGAAAGAGAGAGAGAGACAGAGAGAGACACAGAAAGAGAGAGACACAGAAAGAGAGAGAGAGACACAGAAAGAGAAAGAGAGAGAGAGAAACAGAACGAGAGAGAGGTACAGAAAGAGAGAGAGAGATACACAACAAGAGAGAGAAACAGAATGAGAGAGAGAAACAGAAAGAGAGAGAGAGAGAGATACAGAAAGAGAGAGAGAGATACAGAAAGAGAGAGAGAGAGAAACAGAACGAAAGAGAGACAGATGTTTCGCTGAGTGGGTGCACATTGCAGAATGGATGACTGGGTCTGGAGGGAACATAACATGCAGTTATACTGTATCTATCTCACCCCCCCCCCCCCTCTCTTTCTATTTCTCTCCCACTCAATTCAATTTCAACTCAATTTAAGGGCTTTATTGGCATGGGAAACATATGCTTACAATGCCAAAGCAAATGAGTTAGATAACAAACAAAAGTGAAATAAACAATAAAAATGAACAGTAAACATTACACTCACAAAACTTCCAAAAGAATAAAGACATTTCAAATGTCCTAATATGCCTATATACAGTGTTGTAATGATGTGCAAAAGGGAAAATAAATAAACATAAATGTGGATCGTATTTACAATGGTGTTTGTTCTTCACTGGTTGCCCTTTACTTGTGGCAACAGGTCACAAATGTTGCTGCTGTCACATTCTGACCCTAGTTCCTTTTTTATGTCTTTATTTTGGTTTGGTCAGGGCGTGAGTTGGGGTGGGCATTCTATGTTCTATATTCTATATTTTGTGCTATGTGTTGTATTTCTGTGTTTGGCCTAGTATGGTTCCCAATCAGAGGCAGCTGTCAATCGTTGTCTCTGATTGAGAACCATACTTAGGTAGTCTGTTCCCACCTGGTGTTTGTGGGTAGTTGTTTCCTGTGTTTGTGGGTAGTTGTTTCCTGTGTTTGTGGGTAGTTGTTTCCTGTGTTTGTGGGTAGTTGTTTCCTGTGTTTGTGGGTAGTTGTTTCCTGTGTTTGTGGGTAGTTGTTTCCTGTGTTTGTGGGTAGTTGTTTCCTGTGTTTGTGGGTAGTTGTTTCCTGTGTTTGTGGGTAGTTATTTCCTGTGTTTGTGGGTAGTTGTTTCCTGTGTTTGTGGGTAGTTGTTCCCTGTGTTTGTGGGTAGTTATTTCCTGTGTTTGTGGGTAGTTGTTTCCTGTGTTTGTGGGTAGTTGTTTCCTGTGTTTGTGGGTAGTTGTTTCTTGTGTTTGTGGGTAGATGTTTCCTGTGTTTGTGGGTAGATGTTTCCTGTGTTTGTGGGTAGATGTTTCCTGTGTTTGTGGGTAGATGTTTCCTGTGTTTGTGGGTAGATGTTTTCTGTGTTTGTGGGTAGTTGTTTCCTGTGTTCGTGGGTACATGTTTCCTGTGTTTGTGGGTAGTTGTTTCCTGTGTTTGTGGGTAGTTGTTTCCTGTGTTTGTGGGTAGTTGTTTCCTGTGTTTGTGGGTAGTTGTTTCCTGTGTTTGTGGGTAGTTGTTTCCTGTGTTTGTGGGTAGTTGTTTCTTGTGTTTGTGGGTAGTTGTTTCCTGTGTTTGTGGGTAGTTGTTTCCTGTGTTTGTGGGTAGTTGTTTCCTGTGTTTGTGGGTAGTTGTTTCCTGTGTTTGTGGATAGTTGTTTCCTGTGTTGTGGGTAGTTGTTTCCTGTGTTTGTGGGTAGTTGTTTCTTGTGTTTGTGGGTAGTTGTTTCCTGTGTTTGTGGGTAGTTGTTTCCTGTGTTTGTGGGTAGTTGTTTCCTGTGTTTGTGGGTAGTTGTTTCCTGTGTTTGTGGGTAGTTGTTTCTTGTGTTTGTGGGTAGTTGTTTCCTGTGTTTGTGGGTAGATGTTTCCTGTTTTTGTGGGTAGATGTTTCCTGTGTTTGTGGGTAGATGTTTAACTGTGTTTGGGGGTAGTTGTTTCCTGTGTTTGTGGGTAGATGTTTCCTGTGTTTGTTGGTGGTTGTTTCCTGTGTTTGTGGGTAGATGTTTCCTGTGTTTGTGGGTAGATGTTTCCTGTGTTTGTGGGTAGATGTTTCTTGTGTTTGTGGGTAGTTGTTTCTTGTGTTTGTGGGTAGTTGTTTCCTGTGTTTGTGGGTATATGTTTCCTGTGTTTGTGGGTAGTTGTTTCCTGTGTTTGTGGGTAGTTGTTTCCTGTGCTTGTGGGTAGATGTTTCCTGTGTTTGTGGGTAGATGTTTCCTGTGTTTGTGGGTAGATGTTTCCTGTGTTTGTGGGTAGTTGTTTCCTGTGTTTGTGGGTAGTTGTTTCCTGTGTTTGTGGGTAGATGTTTCCTGTGTTTGTGGGTAGTTGTTTCCTGTGTTTGTGGGTAGTTGTTTCTTGTGTTTGTGGGTAGTTGATTCCTGTGTTTGTGGGTAGTTGTTTCCTGTGTTTGTGGGTAGATGTTTACTGTGTTTGTGGGTAGTTGTTTCCTGTGTTTGTGGGTAGTTGTTTCCTGTGTTGTTTCCTGTGTTTGTGGGTAGTTGTTTCCTGTGTTTGTGGGTAGTTGTTTCCTGTGTTGTTTCCTGTGTTTGTGGGTAGTTGTTTCCTGTGTTTGTGGGTAGATGTTTCCTGTGTTTGTGGGTAGATGTTTCCTGTGTTTGTGGGTAGTTGTTTCTTGTGTTTGTGGGTAGTTGTTTCCTGTGTTCGTGGGTACATGTTTCCTGTGTTTGTGTTTGTTTCACCATTCAGGACTGTTTTGATTTTTGTTGTCATTCACTTTGTTATTTTTGCCTTTTTCCCGTGTTCAGTTAATAAATTTAACATGGACACTTACCACGCTGCATTTTGGTCCGATCCTTCATATTCCTCATCAGAAGAAGAAGAGAATCGTTACAGCTGCTGTGATGGCACACTGTGGTATTTCACCCAGTAGATATAGGAGTTTATCAAAATCGTTTATCAAAATCGTGTTTGTTTTCAAATTCTTTGTGGATTTGTGTAATCTGAGGGAAATATGTGTCTCTAATATGGTCATACATTTGGCAGGAGGTTAAGAAGTGCAGCTCAGTTTCCACCTCATTTTGTGGGCAGTGTGCACATAGCCTGTCTTCTCTTGAGAGCAAGGTCTCTTTCTCAATAGCAAGGCTATGCTCACTGAGTTTTTACATAGTCAAAGCTTTCCTTTAGTTTGGGTCAGTCACAGTGGTCAGGTATTCTGCCACATAGCATTCTAGTTTGCTTTGTTTTTGTGTAAATTCTTTCCATTGTGTCAAGTAATTATCTTTTTGTTTTCTCATGATTTGTTTGGGTCTAATTGTGTTGCTGTCCTGTGGCTCTGTGGTGTGTGTTTGTGTTTGTGAACAGAGCCCTAGGACCAGCTTGCTTAGGGGACTCTTCTCCAGGTTCATCTCTCTGTAGATGATGGCTTTGTTATGGAAGGTTTGGGAATTGCTTCCTTTTAGGTAGTTGTAGAATTTATCGGCTCTTTTCTGGATTTTGATCATTAGCGGGTATCGGCCTAATTCTGCTCTGCATGTATTATTTGATGTTTTACGTTGTATACTGAGGATATTTTTGCTGAATTCTGCATGCAGAGTCTCAATTTGATGTTTGTCCCATTGTGTGAATTCTTGGCTGGTGAGCAGACCCCAGACCTCACAACCATAAAGGGCAACGGGTTCTATAACTGATTCACGTATTTTTAGCCAGATCCTAATTGGTATGTCGAAATTTATGTTCCTTTTGATGGCATGTTCCTCTCTCTCTCGCTCTCACAAAGCTTGGCCCAGCTCCATCTCCCAACATGCCTGGCTGGATGTCACCCTGAAACAGCCGACAGCTAGACAGCAGCACACTGAAGGATCATGGCATTTCAAATTGGATCATCGGACCAAAAACTCTCGCTCTGTTTGATAGCAGTAGCCCTGACGGCATGGACAGGGGTCTGAGAGGTTTAGTCCATCTCTTAGCTGTAAATATTTACCTTGATCGTTTTTTTAAAGTGTGTCTAACCTCCCAGAAAATATCTTGAAGACCAAAGGGCCTTTACAAGAGGGTAAGGACTTAGGGTAAGGACGGGGAAGATGTCTAGTTTATTTTGTATTTTCTTGCTGGAATGGCAACATCATGATAGGTGTGCAAACCGATGAAGTAGTTGTGGTAGGAAAACACACCACAGAGATTATTGTATCGACAACGGCTCTGAGATCACAGACATCTGGACAACATGTAAAAACAAATTAGGAAAAACCTCAAACTTCCATCTGCCTTTTGGCCGTTTACCGCTAAAAGGTGGTAAGACATCCAATGAACAGTCCCCGAGCCCATCTGTTGTGTAAGAACTAGCCCATTAAGCGACCAACAGTCCCCGAGCCCATCTGTTGTGTAAGAACTAGCCCATTAAGCGACCAACAGTCCCCGAGCCCATCTGTTGTGTAAGAACTAGCCCATTAAGCGACCAACAGTCCCCGAGCCCATCTGTTGTGTAAGAACTAGCCCATTAAGCGACCAACAGTCCCCGAGCCCATCTGTTGTGTAAGAACTAGCCCATTAAGCGACCAACAGTCCCCGAGCCCATCTGTTGTGTAAGAACTAGCCCATTAAGCGACCAACAGTCCCCGAGCCCATCTGTTGTGTAAGAACTAGCCCATTAAGCGACCAACAGACACCTCTTCTGATCCCTATCCACCAGCCAATGACACAAAGCCATATCAGGTAACTGTTTATTGAACAGGGCGCTAGGGCGAGGAGCTTACTAGGGGCTTTCAACACACACACACACACACACACACACACACACACACACACACACACACACACACACACACACACACACACACACACACACACACACACACACACACACACACACACACACACACACACACACACACACACACACACACACACACACACACACAGGCAGGCAGACATGCATGAGCACACACACAGGCTTTCCCGGTTAAGCATTCGTGGAGTGCAAGGGAGGCAGTCGATGAGGGTGCAGCCTAACCCGTAATTACTCAAGAAATGACAATGCTTTTACAAGTGAGGGGGCCAAAAAAATCTATCATTGTTGAATTACTAATCACTGAATGCAAATTACAAGCGGGAGAAGAAAAATTCATTATCACATATTCGATCTGTCTTTCAAGTATGCAGACTGAATAGAAATAAACTTGATGTTATCACCTGGATAAAATTACAAAATCCTCTCTGTTTTCTAACTCTGTTCAAACAGGAAAAGGAATTCATCAAGCATTTAACAACTTTTCTGGTTAGCGTTGATCAGATTGAATGACCACAGTTAAATGCACACAATAATGTAGTTCATTTAAAATGTTTACATGCTTCCCACTTCACTCACGCATAAGAGGGAGGCTCGGGATACTTTAGACCGCCCCCTCGCCCCGACCCGGGCGCGAACCAGGGACCCTCTGCACACATCAACAACTGACACCCACGAAGCATCGTTACCCATCGCTCCACAAAAGTTGCGGCCCTTGCGGAGCAAGGGGAACCACTACTTCTAGGTTTCAGAGCAAGTGACATAACCGATTGAAACGCTACTAGCGCGTACCCGCTAACTAGCTAGCCATTTCACATCCGTTACACTCACCCCCCTTTCAACCTCCTCCTTTTCCGCAGCAACCAGTGATCTGGGTCACGGCACCAATGTAACAGTATAACTTTAGACCGTCCCCTCGGCCCGACACGGGCGCGAACCAGGGACCCTCTAAACACATCAACATCAGTCACCCACGAAGCGTCGTTACCCATCGCTCCACAAAAGCCGCGGCTTTCACGTCCGTTACGCTGGCACTACCCGGTGCTGGCACTACCCGGTGCTGCCAATGCTGGCACTACCCGGTGCTGGCACAAGCGCTTGAACGCCGATTACACTGTTTACTTGTCCTAATAATTTGAAAGATTGCTCAGAAAACCAGGTGTTTCAATCAGCGTATGCTAACTTTGATCATGACCACATGCCGATTATGATAAGCAGAGTAAGGTGTTTAGTTGATTAATGCCATACTCGGCCAAAATCTGTTAAATATATCCTTTTTTTGTGTGCATGTAAACCTACTTTGACTGAATGAAAACTAGCTCTTTAGGAAGGTCCAGAGAGCAAACATTTAACACAGGCACAAACTGCAGCTAGTATTGATGATGACGTAGGCCTACTACACTGAGTGTACAAAACATCAAGAACACCTTCCTAACATTACGTTGTACCCCATGTTGCACTCAGAACAGCCTCATGTTGTTATGGCATGGACTCTACAAGGTGTCTAAAGCTTTCCACAGGGATGTTGGCCCATGTTGACTTCAATGCTTCCCACAGCTGTGTCAAGTTGGCTGGATGTCCTTTGGGTGGTGGACCATTCTTGATACACACAGGAAACTGTTGATCGTAAAAAACCCAGTAGCATTGCAGTTCTTGACACAAACCGGTGCGACTGGCAGCTACTACCATAACCCGTTCAAAGGCACTTAAATATTTTGTCTTGCCCGTTCACCCTCTGAATGGCACACATACACAATCAATATCTCAACTGTCTCAGCTCTTAAAAACCCTTTAAACTGTCTCCTCCACTTCATCTACACTGATTGATGTGGATTTATCAAGAGATCATACCTTTCACCTGGATTCACCTGGTGAGTCTATGTCATGGAAAGAGCATGTTGTACACTCAGTGTAGATTGGTCTAATAGGTCAGATAGAATTAGGACCAGCCTACTGGGGCATAAAACAAAGAGAAGACAAAGTACACTTGTTCTACAAGTCCTAAACGTGAGTCACTAAAGCCTAATTCTGACTGCAAGACTGCATAATAATGTTTTAAGTCTGCTAGGCTAGGAAGATAGGTGCAGACCTCCAAACAAAATGTAGTTAGGAGAACAATTGAACCCATCCTCGCTTGTGTTAGCGAATAAGAAAATGTACAAAGGAAGGTTAGAAAGAAGGAAAATGAGAGAGAGAGAGAGACAGATGATAAAAGAAGAGAGAGAGAGAGAGAGAAAGAGAGAGCTTGACGTAAATGGTTTTCTCTATCTGTACTTTCACTGACCCCTACACAAACAAATGGGCAGACAAGACAAGAGGACAGTGGTCGCCTGGAGCTCTCGGGATTCAGATGTAATCTTATTTCCAGTTCTGGGAGGTCGCTAGCAGCTAGCGTACTATTGGGCTGGTATGTCACAGGGTTGAGGAAGGGAGAAATGGGCCAACTCTGTAAGATGTGTAAGAAACCTTAGTGGAGGCTGTTTCAAATAAACCAATAGAAATGTCATCATCCAAGTCCTGCCTGTCTTTAGCTACGTCAGCCATTTTGAATCCCAGGCTTTCTATCAGGTCCTGTGGGCTTTTCTGCATAGCTAACCAGAACTAAGGAGCGGAGGATTGGCTCTCAAACACCTGGTGACTCAACAAGATATCAAAGTCTGACTTTATGTCCCGACGTCTTTGGACAAATGTCTACTTTTGATGAATAAACTGACTTCATTTCTGACTTTCTGTGACAAATATGTTCAATTTAGGTACACTGAAATAACTCTTACGGTTAAATTAAGGCATTAATACCCACTGGATTAAGTTAAGTATTAAGGTTTGGGATAGAGTTAAACCAGAAACAACTATAGGGTTAAGTTTAGGCATTAATTCAGACTGGCTAAGTTAAAGTGGAATTGACAGCATTTAACTACTTTGCAGATATGAAACAAACCGGCAATCATAATATCAGTCCAAAATATTAAATTCACAGTTTATGCTACATAACCAACTTTATAAGAGGTTTTAAAAATAGATTACATGACGTAGAGTAAAGCATTGTTGGCCCAAAACATGGATGCAGTTCATTCAATGCACCATTAATATAATTCACCAATATATTTCTTGGTAGTACAACAAATATTGCTGGCAGGCTGTAAATCACAGCTGGCCTGGTAAATGTGTACCCTCCAGTCATTTGAGATGCCTGTTTCAGTTGTGACTCAATATAAATGGAAAAAATGGACGAATGTAACCAAGGCTGAGAGCTTCAATAAAACCAAACGATACATTTTTTATTTAACCTTTATTTATCGAGGCAAGTCAGTTAAGAATAAATTCTTATTTACAACGACGGCCTACCCCGGCCAACACTGGGCCATTTGAGCGCCGCCCTATGGGCCTCCCTATCACAGCCGGGTGTGATGCAGCCTGGACTCAAACCAGGTACTGCAGTGACACCTCTTGCACTGAGATGCTGTTTTTTAGTCCCACTGCGCCACTCGGAAGCCCTAGCAAGGGCAATGATCACAAGTCAGTCATAAGGTGGATAATCAAATCAAATTGTATTAGTCACATGCACCGAATACAACAGGTGTAGACCTTACAGTGAAATGCTTACGTACGAGCCCCTAACCAACAGTGCAGTTTAAAAAAAATACAGATAAGAATAAGAGATACAAGTAACAAGTAATTATAGAGCAGCAGTAAACAATAACAATATACACTGCTCAAAAAAATAAAGGGAACACTAAAATAACACATCCTAGATCTGAATGAATGAAATATTCTTATTAAATAATTTTTTCTTTACATAGTTGAATGTGCTGACAACAAAATCACTCAGAAATTATCAATGGAAATCATATTTATCAACCCATGGAGGTCTGGATTTGGAGTCACACTCAAAATTAAAGTGGAAAACCACACTACAGGCTGATCCAACTTTGATGTAATGTCCTTAAAACAAGTCAAAATGAGGCTCAGTAGTGTGTGTGGCCTCCACGTGCCTGTATGACCTCCCTACAATGCCTGGGCATGCTCCTGATGAGGTGGCGGATGGTCTCCTGAGGGATCTCCTCCCAGACCTGGACTAAAGCATCCGCCAACTCCTGGACAGTCTGTGGTGCAACGTGGCGTTGGTGGATGGAGCGAGACATGATGTCCCAGATGTGCTCAATTGGATTCAGGTCTGGGGAACGGGCGGGCCAGTCCATAGCATCAATGCCTTCCTCTTGCAGGAACTGCTGACACACTCCAGCCACATGAGGTCTAGCATGGTCTTGCATTAGGAGGAACCCAGGGCCAACCGCACCAGCATATGGTCTCACAAGGGGTCTGAGGATCTCATCTCGGTACCTAATGGCAGTCAGGCTACCTCTGGCGAGCACATGGAGGGCTGTGCGGCCCCCAAAGAAATGCCACCCCACGCCATGACTGACCCACCGCCAAACCGGTCATGCTGGAGGATGTTGCAGGCAGCAGAACGTTCTCCACGGCGTCTCCAGACTCTGTCACGTCTGTCACATGTGCTCAGTGTGAACCTGCTTTCATCTGTGAAGAGCACAGGGCGCCAGTGGCGAATTTGCCAATCTTGGTGTTCTCTGGAAAATGCCAAACGTCCTGCACGGTGTTGGGCTGTAAGCACAACCCCCACCTGTGGACGTCGGGCCCTCATACCACCCTCATGGAGTCTGTTTCTGATTGTTTGAGCAGACACATGCACATTTGTGGCCTGCTGGAGGTCATTTTGCAGGGCTCTGGCAGTGCTCGTCCTGCTCCTCCTTGCACAAGGCGGAGGTAGCGGTCCTGCTGCTGGGTTGTTGCCTTCCTACGTCCTCCTCCACGTCTCCTGATGTACTGGCCTGTCTCCTGGTAGCGCCTCCATGCTCTGGACACTCCGCTGACAGACACAGCAAACCTTCTTGCCACAGCTCGCATTGATGTGCCATCTTGGATGAGCTGCACTACCTGAGCCACTTGTGTGGGTTGTAGACTCCGCCTCATGCTACCACTAGAGTGAGAGCACCGCCAGCATTCAAAAGTGACCAAAACATCAGCCAGGAAGCATAGGAACTGAGAAGTGGTCTGTGGTCACCACCTGCAGAACCACTCCTTTATTGGGGGTGTTTTGCTAATTGCCTATAATTTCCACCTGTTGTCTATTCCATTTGCACAACAGCATGTGCAATTTATTGTCAATCAGTGTTGCTTCCTAAGTGGACAGTTTGATTTCACAGAAGTGTGATTGACTTGGAGTTACATTGTGTTGTTTAAGTGTTCCCTTTATTTTTTTGAGCAGTGTATATAGGAGAGTGCCGGTACAGAGTCAATATGCGGGGGCACCGGTTAGTTGAGGTAGTGTAGGTAGAGTTAATTAAAGTGACTATGCATAGATGACAACAGAGAGTGGCAGTAATGTGGAGAGGGGAGGGGGCGATGTGAATAGTCTGGGTAGCCATTTGACTAGATGTTCAGGAGCCTTATCGACCTAGATCCAAGAGGCTTAGAAGCCTCTTGGACCTAGACTTGGCGCTCCGGTACCGCTTGCCATGCAGTAGCAGAGAGAACAGTCTATGACTAGGGTGGCTGGAGTCTTTGACAATTTTCAGGGCCTTCCTTTGACACCGCCTGGCAAAGAGGTCCTGCATGGCAGGAAGCTTGGCCCCAGTGTAGTACTGGGCCGTTCGCACTACCCTCTGTGGTGCCTTGCGGTCGGAGGCCGGGCAGTTGCCACCAGGCAGTGATGCAACCCGTCAGGATGCTCTCCTGACTGGGCTAGCTAGCTTACCTGTTATGTATGTTAGCTATAAACACGGAGGCTAACGTTAGCTAGCTAGCTAATGGGAGGATTTGTCATTGGACGAGTGGGTGAGTGGCCGACATTTTCCTCTATATTGTATTTCTGTGGCTACAGCTAGAGATGCAGGCATGATTTGGTTAGCTACCAAGAAATGTGAATCACTTTGCTAGCTAGCTATGCTGAACTTGAATGACTGTTATCCACAGTTAGCATATCTCTTTGTTGTCAATCAAATGTTTTTGGTATCGTTCAAATGGGCTGTCAGGCAAGTTCCCATTAAATTGTCAAAACGTAGCTTGAGACAAGCCCCATCATTTATAAGCGCCATTTTGACGCAATTAGCTGAAAAAGTTTCAGAAAGTTTATCTACTGTTTCCTTAGATTGAAGCTCATTTCGCTCTAACATTAGTTGTTGAACTTGTTGTTGGTGATGTGCATCAACTGAGGGTGAGAAAGTTCCCACATGTAGGAGGAGTATCGTGATATTTACATATAGTTTTATTTACTGCAGTGTCTGTTAATTGTCCAAACGCACGACCACATTCCCACTCTATTGCTACAGAATGTTCACAAATGCCTTACTCTGCGTCATTACCAAAACATTCTATGAATGTATGAAAACGTGAAAATGACAATATCAAAGTGCCCGCTTGTCAAAAAATGTAACAAAAGCGGCATATTCTCCCTGGGGGGTGGGGGGGGGGGGGGGGGGGGGGGTGTATATGAACAGACCGTATTAAGATGTCATTTTAATTAAACACTGTCAGTATCACTTTAAGGATAAAGGATATAGTTAAAACTTTAGGCATTAATTCCAAATGGTCTTCCTAAAGCATTGTGGGCAGATTGGGGAGTGGTCTAAACTGCAAACTCTGGCTCCATAGTCAGCTGATTCAATCCCATTGTGAGGCCCTTGTTTTTAGTTGATTTTCTTTTGCCCCCTAGTGGCCAGTTTGACAGTGTCTCCCAAAATCCAGGGGACCTGCACACATCAGTCGAATGTTGCCTTGGATCTGGAGTGATCCCTCTGGGTGGCTAATAGGGGAGAGAACCAGGGCTAGGCCAGCAACCAGGAGGGAGGTAGAGAGGAGAGACCTAGGCCAGCAACCAGGAGGGAGGTAGAGAGGAGAGACCCAGGGCTAGGCCAGCCCCTGTAGGGAGGTAGGGGGAGAGACCAGCCCCTGTAGGGAGGTAGTGGGAGAGACCAGTCCCTGTAGGGAGGTAGGGGGAGAGACCAGCCCCTGTAGGGAGGTAGGGGGAGAGACCAGCCCCTGTAGGGAGGTAGGGAGAGAGACCAGCCCCTGTAGGGAGGTAGGGGGAGAGACCCAGGGCTAGGCCAGCCCCTGTAGGGAGGTAGGGGGAGAGACCAGCCCCTGTAGGGAGGTAGGGGGAGAGACCAGCCCCTGTAGGGAGGTAGGGGGAGAGACCCAGGGCTAGGCCAGCCCCTGTAGGGAGGTAGGGGGAGAGACCAGCCCCTGTAGGGAGGTAAGGGGTAAGGGGAGAGACCAGCCCCTGTAGGGAGGTAGGGGGAGAGACCCAGTGCGTGGCCAGTTAAGTGGAGCATTTTCCTCTTTCTTCCTCCCTCTCTATATCCTTACCTCCCTCCTTGTGTGTGTGTACTGTTTGTGTATTTTTTTAATTTAACCAGGCAAGTAAGTGAAGAACACATTCGTATTTACAATGGCGGCCTACCCTGGACAACACTGGGTCAATTGTGCACCGCCCTATGGGACTCCCAATCACAACCAGATGTGATGCAGCCTGGATTCAAACCAGGTAGTCTAGTGACCCCTCTTGCACTGAGATGCAGTGTCTTAAACCCCTGCGCTACTAGGGAGCCCTGTGTGTGTGTGTGTGTGTGTGTGTGTGTGTGTGTGTGTGTGTGTGTGTGTGTGTGTGTGTGTGTGTGTGTGTGTGTGTGTGTGTGTGTGTGTGTGTGTGTGTGTGTGTGTGTGTGTGTGTGTGTGTGTGTGTGTGTGTGTGTGTGTGTGTGGTGCATATAGTAGTGATAGGAATAAATCGATCAAGTTACATATCCGGATGTTATTTTTAATGCTATATCGCATTGTTTTGACAATTTCAACAACCATTTTGACAGAGCTTGAAGAACTGTGGTCAAATGTTGCACAATCCAGATGTGGAAAGCTCTTAGGGTGTTTCTCAATATGCATACTACCGTGCCCACACTCTCATGCTCTGACGGCGTAATAATCTAACTATCCAACAAGTTAAACAGGCAAAGATGATCTGAAACTAATTTTATGCAAGGTAGATATATATATTTGGGTAGCTACCAGTTCTTCGTGGCTAGCTAGCTAGCCAGTTTGCCCTTTTGACTTACTATGGACTTACCCATTCACTGAACCGTCTTCCAGCCAGGACAACAAAGGCAATAGAGACGAAACAAGATATACACAAAGCAACCATTTTACTTCATAACAATCAGCTAGCTATATGTGAATCGTAATAATGTAGCTAACCAGATAGTTTACCAGGCAAAAATGACCTAAAACTAATATTATGCAAGATAGATGTCAATTATTTGTGGATAGCTAGCTAATAGTTCTTCGTGGCTATCTGGCAAGCTAACAGCACTAGTACCTAGCCAGTTAGCCCTATTGACTTATTATGGGCTTGCCATCTATGGTACGTAGGCACGTAAACATGCCAAAATGAACACAGCATGCATTTATTAACGTATCAAGATAAAACATTGCAGTCAGGTAACATATGAGATGTGATTAGGCAACATTTCATTACAAAGTTGGAGTGTATTTTCTCTCGCTTCAGCTGAAATATTGTCTGCCATTGATTTCAATAAATGTTGTGTAATCTTTTACATGGTTGCATCATATTTCTTTGCATACTTTCTGTTGAACCTTTTATCGATGCATGCTTAAGAATATGTACAAAGATCAAAAATATGTACAAACCGAGAATGCATTTGCCCTCCGTACGCAAGTGCCCTCAGTGCTCCGTTTCGCATATATTGATTTGGACTCATACTCCAACCCTCCCATGGTCCAATTTGTATGTTCTCTGAGCACAGTAGTATGCATTTTGAGAAACACCCTTAGAGACTTACCCAGAATCTGTAAATTGCTGCTTACCAGCTGTAAACACTGCCAAAGGTGCTTCTACAAAGTATTGACTCAGGGGTGTGAATACTTATGTAAATTAGATATTTCTGAATTTTATTTTCAATAAATGTGCAAAAAATTCTAAAAACAGGTTTCACTTTGTCATTATGGGGTATTGTGATGTTATTATGGGGTATTGTGATGTCATTATGAGGTATTGTGATGTCATTATGGTAGTATGTAATAGTGTGTAGATGGGTGAGAAAAAAAAAATATTTTATCAATTTTGAATTCAGGCTGTAATGCAAACAAATGTGGAATAAGTCAGTGGGTTTGAATATTTTCTGAAAGCACCGTTAATAGTGAGCAATATGTTTGAAACGTGAATCGCAATAAAATCACAATATGGAATCGCAATACATACAGTGGTTCTTCCTTTAAAAGTTTTGAGCTTATGCCGCGACTGTTTGTGGTAGATGGTGGCCGATTGTGGTAAATTGTGTCATTCAGGCAACAACGGCTGACACTCAAACAACGCGCCACATAATTCTGCGGCACCCTGCAAGCTGTGCTGCAGTGGCCCGCAATTTTTAAAGGAAGAACCACTGTATGCTGTAGAATTATGAGATTCATGAAAATCGCAATAAATATTGTATCGGAACCTAAGTATTGTGATAATATTGTATCGTGAGATCCCTGGCAATTCCCAGCTCTCGCATATACCCTTTAAGACTGGGGGGAATAGACTGGAGCAAGGGGCATAGCATCATTTCACCAGTTCACATCTGTTCTCACATCAGTAAATTGGAGTGCTTGGCACCATGCTAGTGTTCTTCGTCCCACTATGGGACTGAACCAATTATTGGCTGTATACTCATCCTCTACCTACTGATATTTTGACTTAACAGCCTTGTCAGTTGACCTTTGTAAACAGGTGATGTCCAGTGGGTCTAACAGAGATCTAACTTTCACATTACCAGCAGTTACCAATTCACTCCCCTAGACCTTTCCCTTAGGACCTAACCCTTTGGCTCTGAACCTCCCATGTTTGCAGATATGTAAGGTGGAAGAAATATTGGCAGAAGCTCCACCATTACACTGCTTGTACTTATCCAGACCCTTCAGATCTGCGAACATCAAAGAGTCACCATTGAAGAAGGCAAGGGAATGAATTGGGACCAACTCTTTCTCATTAACACAAGTTAACAATCAAAGGTCCTAGGTCAAAGGTTAGTGTTTGAGATGCCAGACGGTGATATTGGTTGGTACCTGCGGGGAAGTGTTCGTTGATTGGCCAGTTATCCACCTGCAGGGTGGCGTTTCCCCCATTCCTTGTGAATCGAACCAGGTGATATTTCCCGTCATTGATCGCAGTGTTTAACTCCTTCACACTGATGTCCACCGTGCCGATGTTGAACGTCACGCCCACCTTGCCTTCCGTCTGGAAGGAGACGGGAAGAAGAAAATTACATTTATTAAAATATATCAACGACTTTCTTGTTACAGGCAACCTGGAAAAGCAACGTGCAGCAGAGTGAAGAATCATTCATCCTGATCACATAATAATGAGAATATCTTTGGAAAAAAAAATGATTTGTAGATCAGTGACTCTCTGCAGTCGACCTCAAACACGCACAACATGTCTTTATTAACTGGTATCAACCACTTTCATTCAGCAGGCAGTCTTCAGGTTGATCTTTGATTTTTTTTCCCATTGGTAAAATGTGTCAATATGAGATGCCACATCTTACATATAGAATAGCAGAGATGCTCAGAACAATATCATTTTCAATGCCTGGCTGAGAACCAATTCCATTATGAGCTTCATATCTACAATCAATGCAGAAATCTCCATTGCATTTGTAATATCGTGATACCATGGAAGACCAGGAATCAAGATCTTTGCAGAAGATGTCAACGGATAGCAGTGTTTGATTCAGTTCTGCTGCGCTAACAACAAACAGTAGAGTACACTACAGTAACAGAAAAAGTTCAACAACCCATTTAAACATGACTTAGTTAACCCCCCCCCCTCACTGAACTATGAATGAACTCCTAGAAACATACACAATTATACTCCTTACAATAAAATAAGGTATTGGCCATGCATTCTACTACAGGTGGTGTGCTAGTATTGCCATGGTAACATAACCACTTGTCCCAATGTCTTCACAGCCATACAGTATCACGGAATATTAGACAATATACACTCTTAGAGATTCCAAAACGGTTCTTCGTGAATAGGTTCTACCTGGAACCCAAAAAGGGTTCTCACATTGGGACATCTGAGAAACCTTTTTAGGTTCTAGTTATAATATGTTTTTCTAAGAATGTAGACTCCAATGGTATACCACAGAGTTGATAGCTATACTAGCTAGCATCATAATTCTTTATCAATTATAAACTGGGTGTTTCAAGCCCTGAATGCTAAATGGCTGACAGCTGTGGTATATCAGACCGTATGCCACAGGTATGACAAGACATTTATTTTTACTGCTCTAACTACGTTGGTAACCAGTTTATAGTAGCAAAAAGGCACCTCTGGGGTTTGCGGTACTTGGCCAATATACCACGACTAAGGGCTGTATCCAGGCACTAAGAACAGCCCTTAGCCGTGGTATATTGGCCATTTACCACATATCCCCAAGGTGTCTTATTGCTTAATTAATGTGATTAGATTTAGCTAGCGGCCTGGAAGCAGACACAATGTTCCCGCCAGCCTGTCAGTACCCAACACCAGGACAGATGCCTCTCCTATATGTAGTAGCATATATTTTATTAAACCACACAGTTAAAGGTTACATCACTCTGAGAGAGAGAGAAGGAGACAGAGAGACAGAGACAGAGAGAGAGAGAGAGAGAGAGAGAGAGTGAGGGAGAGAGGGAGAGAGAGAGAGAGAAAGAAAGAAAGAAAGAAAGAAAGAAAGAAAGAAAGAAAGAAAAAGAGAGAGAGAGATAGAGACAGATAGATAGAGAGACAGATAGATAGATAGAGAGAGAGATAGAGACAGATAGATAGAGAGAGAGAGCGATAGTGAGAGGGAGAGAGATGGAGATAGAGAGAGAGATAGTGAGGAGGAGAGAGAGAGAGAGAGAGAGAGAGAGAGAGAGAGAGAGAGAGAGAGAGAGAGAGAGAAAGATGGAGATGGAGATGGAGATAGAGCGCGAGAGAGAGATAGAGAGAGAGAGAGAGAGAGAGAGAAAGATGGAGATGGAGATGGAGATGGAGATGGAGATGGAGATGGAGAGAGAGAGAGAGAGAGAGAGAGAGAGAGAGAGAGAGAGAGAGAGAGAGAGAGAGAGAGAGAGAGAAAGATGGAGATGGAGATGGAGATGGAGATGGAGATGGAGATGGAGATAGAGAGCGAGAGAGAGAGAGAGAGAGAGAGAGAGAGAGAGAGAGAGAGGACAGTCAGGACCTTGGTGGTTTCTCACCGCAAATGACTTTCTCACCAACTTGCTACTTTAAAGTAACCTGCCAACATGTTTGATCGGAGCTGCTTAGATATTCACAAGGCAAGCAGGCGCTACATGGAAAGGGTTTTAAAGTGGGAGTTTTCTCTCATAGTTCTGAGTGGGTTTTAGCACGCAACGCTTCAGATTCAGAGAGACTCAGTGTGAGGGAATGGACTAGAGTTATACAGTGGTTCTCCTGGTGTTCCCCAATTCTGGAAGGGGGTCCCCGAATGGAAAACGTTTGGGATCACATGGTCTAGTAAGTTTTAGACCATGTGATCCCAATCTTTTTCCATTCGGGGACCCCCTTCCAGCATTGGGGAACATCCCACACCCCCACCTGCGCACGTGCACGCACACGCCACTTCTATTTCTAATGTTCGTGACACAAATGTATTTCCTGCAATTCTACACATTTTCTCATGGCGTACAAAGAAAATGTTGCAGTTTTAAATGTAATATTTGAGTGACAAAAAGATGACACAAAAAAATGTTAGCTGACATGGGCTAGTTGATCAGGACAAGTTATAAATATCTCTCTAAGGTAGGTAATGACTAATATGACAAGAGGATCTGATGCACTACCCAATTTCGAAATTGCAGCTTGTGCATTCAAGTATTACAACGTTCAAGATTAAGTTTAAAGCCTGAGGTTTTTTTGGGGGGGGGGGACCCACAATTTGGAACCACTTTGGGAGCCACTGTACTAGACTACCACGAGACTGCTGCTCCAGATGGGTGATATAAGGTGCTATATAGACATGATAAGCATACAGAGAAAACAGTCTTTGCAAGCAAAGAAAAACAGCTACATCTCATTCAGGATTAGAGCAACGATCTTTAAGGCAAGAGGCACTCATGTTGGAAGGATGCACAACAGGTTACGTTCATCATTTCTATGGAAGTACTTTAATTGAACTGCAGAGAAACTAACGAACTAGACACGAAGCCTCAGGTTTTAATCTAAAACTGCTTTCTCCTCCTTTCGGCAAGAACAATCCTTGAGGAGTAAACTCGGATCCAACTCTATGTTTTCATTTCTCACAAAATGAACGCTGCTTTAGTGAACATGTTTTCACTGAATGTCTGTAGGTAGTACCACTGTGGTGTAGTGTTTTCAATGACATTTTAAAGATGTTGGGCTTTAGCAAACACACACACACACACACACACACGCACACACGCACACGCACACACACACGACCTGATTCACTAGGTCTAATCTCTTCACTGATCCATTAACAAACGTCATGTCATCAGGCCTCTTGGGTCGCTGCACACACACACACACACACACACACACACACACACACACACACACACACACACACACACATGTCCAGTTGGCTGTGGGCCTTTAAAGCAGGTAATTAGACTGAAACATTCCCAGAGGGGATTAGAACAACTGACATGAAAAAGACTGTAGCCTTACATCCATACTGAACATTCTCCCTCTCTCTCTCTATCTCTCTAACTCTCCCTCTCTATCTCTCTTTCTCTCCCTATCAATCTTTCTCTCTCTCTCTCAATCTATCTTTCTCTCCCTCTCTATCTCTCTTTCTCTCCCTCTCTATCTCTCTTTCTCTCCCTCTCAATCTCTTTTTCTCTCCCTCTCAATCCCTCTCTCCCTCTCTCTCTCTCTCTCTCTCTCTCGTGTGTGATTCACTGGCGTGGCATGACAGCAGTTGGTCAGTCTGGAGAATCTGGAGACATTTGACGAATCAGAAGTGAAGGATGGAGGGGTTTTTCTTGTCCTCCACTTCATCATTCTCTTCATTTTGTCTCTGCGTAGGTGAGCAGAGGGTGGAAGAACACTCCTCCTTCATGGTGTAAAAATACATCACGTTACAGCCTCATTGCCCCGCCCTCAGCTTCCTGATTTGTCTCTGTACTGTTGTGCTGTTTGTTAATGTTTGGGTTTTTATTTTTGCATTCAACTTTTCCATCCCGGACACTTGATCTGGACATGGTTCGTCAGGACCTCTATCAGCCGAAGCTAAGTAGTAACATTAACATTATGCTAATTACTAATTACTAATTACAAATGCTGTACTCGTAATATACAGGAGAACAATCGCCTTATGGTGAGGATAGGCGTGTTGCAAGCCCAGCTTCAGATGCAATCGTGAAGGGAAATTAAATGTAGCAATCGTGAAGGGAAATTAAATGTAGCAAGGGATAAATGTAGCAAAGGGATGAATGTAGCAAGGGATGAAATTAAATGTAGCAAGGGTGTCTGTGTCACCAGTAAGTAGAGATAGTAGTATAAATCCCCTCGCACAGTCCCCGGAGCCGGACAATTTTCTCAAGGCTTCTAAGAAGACATGCTGTCGACATGCTCAGCTGGTGTCGCTCATTCAGCCGACAGAAACTTTCAACCGGTTCTCCCCATTAAGCAACTAGTCGGAGTCAGAGTCCGAGTCTTCTCAGGTCTCTCCTCCACCCGGTACGGGGTCTGAGACGCCGAAGCCTCCCACCATTAGCTCTGACAAATTGAATACCCTAGTCATTGGTGACTCCATTACCCACAATATTTGACTTGTTCACCAGGGAGCAGGGCTGCCGACGTTAAGGCTAATATGAAGATGGTGCTGGCTAAGGCTAAATCTGGCGAGTGTAGAGATTATAGGGATATTGTTATCCACGTTGGCACCAATGATGTTAGGGTGAAACTGTCAGAGTTCACCAAGCGCAACATAGCTTCAGCGTGTAAATCAGCTAGAAAGATGTGTCGGCATCGTGTAATTGTCTCTGGCCCCCTCCCAGTTAGGGGGAGTGATGAGCTCTACAGCAGAGTCTCACAACTCAATTGCTGGTTGAAAACTGTTTTCTGCCCCTCCTAAAAGAGACTGAGACACACCTCACACACAAACAGGACCAAGCCTGGACTGTTGAGGCTGGAGGGGTGCTCTCATCTTATCTACCAACATAGACAGGGCTCTAACTCCTCTAGCTCCACAATGAAATAGGGTGCAGGCCAGGCAGCAGGCTGTTAGCCAGCATGCCAGCTTAGTGGAGCCTGCCACTAGCACAGTCAGTGTAGTCAGCTCAGCTATCCCCATTGAGACTGTGTCTGTGCCTCGACCTAGGTTGGGCAAAACTAAACATGGCGGTTTTCACCTTAGCAATCTTATTAGGATAAAGACCTCCTCCATTCCTGCCATTATTGAAAGAGATCGTGATACCTCACATCTCAAAATAGCATTTCTTAATTTTTGATCCCTCACTTCCAGGGCAGTCATAGTCAATGAACTAATCACTGATCATAATCTTGATGTGATTGGCCTGACTGAAACATGGCTCAAGCCTGATGAATTTGCTGTGTTCAATGAGGCCTTTCCTCCTGGTTACACTAGTGACCATATCCCACGTGCATCTCGCAAAGGCGATGGTGTTGCTGACATTTATGACAGCAAATTTAAATTTACAAAAAAAAGGACTACATTTTCATCTTTTGAGCTTATAGTCATGAAATCTATGCAGCCTACTCAATCACTTTATATAGCTACTGTGTACAGGCCTCCTGGGCAATATACAGCGTTCCTCACTGAGTTCCCTGAATTCCTATCGGACCTTGTAGTCATGGCAGATAATATTCCAATTTTTGGTGACTTTAATATTCACATGAAAAAGTCCACAGACTCACTCTAAAAGGTTTTCAGAGCCATCATTGACTCAATGGGTTTTGTCCAACATGTCTCCGGACCAACTCACTGCCACAGTCATACCCTGGATCTAGTTTTGTCCAGTGGAATAAATATTGTGGATCTAAATGTTTTTTCTTCATAATCCTGGACTATTGGACCAGCATCTTATTACGTTTGCAGTCGCAAGAAATAATCGGCTCAGACCACCACCAAGGATCTTCAAAAGCCGTGCTATAAATTCTCGGACAACGCAAAGATTCCTAGATGCCCTTCCACACTCCCTCCATCTATCCAAGGACGTCAGAGTACAAAAAACGGTTAACCACCTCACTGAGGATCTAAATTTAACCTTGTGCGATATCCTAGATGCAGTCTGATATATCTGGTGTAATTCTCCTGTCTCATCTGGCGTCCTGGGGGAATTTAAGTAGGCTCCCTCTAATTCTCTCTCTCCCTCCCCATGCAACAACTTTCCTCTTCTTCTGACGAGGAGTAATAGATATCGGACCAATGTGCAGCGTGGTAAGTGTCCATTTTAATATATAAAACTGAACACTACAAAAATACAAAATAACAAAGTGAATGAACCAACGGAAATCAAAACAGTCCCGTATGGTGCAGGTACAGACACAGGAAACAACCACCCACAAAACACAAAGGAAAACAGCCTACCTAAATATGGCTCCCAATCAGAGACAATGACTGACACCTGCCTCTGATTGAGAACCATACTAGGCCAAACACATAGAAATAGAACAACAGAACAAAACATAGAAAAACAACATAGAATGCCCACCCCAACTCCCGCCCTGACCAAACTAAAATAAAGACATAAAAAAGGAACTAAGGACAGAACGTGACACCCGAAGCACCTGATCCCAAGGATCATGCCTCAGGACTACCTGGCCTGATGACTCCTGGCTGTCCTCAGTCAACCTGGTCGTGCTGCTGATCCAGTTTCAACTACTTGACCTTTCAAGAGCAGCTCACTGACTACTAGTTGACCTTTCAAGAGCAGCTCACTGACTACAGCTACTGACCCATAGAGACGAGCTCACTGACTACACCTAGTGACCCATAGAGACGAGCTCACTGACTACACCTAGTGACCCGTGGAGACGAGCTCACTGACTACACCTAGTGACCCGTAGAGACGAGCTAACTGACTACACCTAGTGACCCGTAGAGACGAGCTCACTGACTACACCTACTGACCCGTAGAGACGAGCTCACTGACTACACCTAGTGACCCGTAGAGACGAGCTCACTGACTACACCTAGTGACCCGTAGAGACGAGCTCACTGACTACACCTAGTGACCCGTAGAGACGAGCTCACTGACTACACCTACTGACTTGTGGAGACGAGCTCACTGACTACACCTAGTGACCCGTAGAGACGAGCTCACTGACTACACCTAGTGACCCGTAGAGACGAGCTCACTGACTACACCTAGTGACCCGTAGAGACGAGCTCACTGACTACACCTACTGACCCGTAGAGACGAGCTCACTGACTACACCTAGTGACCCGTAGAGACGAGCTCACTGACTACACCTAGTGACCCGTAGAGACGAGCTCACTGACTACACCTAGTGACCCGTAGAGACGAGCTCACTGACTACATCTAGTGACCCGTAGAGACGAGCTCACTGACTACACCTAGTGACCTGTAGAGACGAGCTCACTGACTACACCTAGTGACCCGTAGAGACGAGCTCACTGACTACACCTAGTGACCCGTAGAGACGAGCTCACTGACTACATCTAGTGACCCGTAGAGACGAGCTCACTGACTACACCTAGTGACCTGTAGAGACGAGCTCACTGACTACACCTAGTGACCCGTAGAGACGAGCTCACTGACTACATCTAGTGACCCGTAGAGACGAGCTCACTGACTACACCTAGTGACCTGTAGAGACGAGCTCACTGACTACACCTAGTGACCCGTAGAGACGAGCTCACTGACTACACCTAGTGACCCGTAGAGACGAGCTCACTGACTACATCTAGTGACCCGTAGAGACGAGCTCACTGACTACACCTAGTGACCTGTAGAGACGAGCTCACTGACTACACCTAGTGACCCGTAGAGACGAGCTCACTGACTACACCTAGTGACCCGTAGAGACGAGCTCACTGACTACACCTAGTGACCTGTAGAGATGAGCTGACTGACTACACCTAGTGACCTGTAGAGACGAGCTCACTGACTACACCTACTGACCCGTAGAGACGAGCTCACTGACTACACCTAGTGACCTGTAGAGATGAGCTGACTGACTACACCTAGTGACCTGTAGAGACGAGCTCACTGACTACACCTAGTGACCCGTAGAGACGAGCTCACTGACTACACCTAGTGACCCATAAAGACGAGCGTACGAGATAAGTGAAAAGTCAACACGCTCTTTCACATCATTAATTTTAAAAAACTCTCTCTCTCTCTCTCTCTCAACAATGTTTCATCTCAGCTCATTATGGAGGGAGCAGGTAAAACATGGAAAATGCATCTTCTAAAAGTGCCTGGTCGTGCTTAAGGAAGGAAGGAGTGCAGCATGACTACTGAACGCTGTCCCACTATGAGAGACACTAAGAGCTTCTCATGACTACTGAACGCTGTCCCACTATGAGAGACACTAAGAGCTTCTCATGACTACTGAACGCTGTCCCACTATGAGAGACACTAAGAGCTTCTCATGACTACTGAACGCTGTCCCACTATGAGAGACACTAAGAGCTTCTCATGACTACTGAACGCTGTCCCACTATGAGAGACACTAAGAGCTTCTCATGATTACTGAACGCTGTCCCACTATGAGAGACACTAAGAGCTTCTCATGACTACTGAATGCTGTCCCACTATGAGAGACACTAAGAGCTTCTCATGACTATTGAACGCTGTCCCACTATGAGAGACACTAAGAGCTTCTCATGACTACTGAACGCTGTCCCACTATGAGAGACACTAAGAGCTTCTCATGACTACTGAACGCTGTCCCACTATGAGAGACACTAAGAGCTTCTCATGACTACTGAACGCTGTCCCACTATAAGAGACACTAAGAGCTTCTCATGACTACTGAACGCTGTCTCACTATGAGAGACACTAAGAGCTTCTCATAACTACTGAACGCTGTCCCACTATGAGAGACACTAAGAGCTTCTCTTGACTACTGAACGCTGTCCCACTATGAGAGATACTAAGAGCTTCTCATGATTACTGAACGCTGTCCCACTATGAGAGACACTAAGAGCTTCTCATGATTACTGAACGATGTCCCACTATGAGAGACACTAAGAGCTTCTCATAACTACTGAACGCTGTCCCACTATGAGAGACACTAAGAGCTTCTCATGACTACTGAACGCTGTCCCACTATGAGAGACACTAAGAGCTTCTCATGATTACTGAACGCTGTCCCACTATGAGAGACACTAAGAGCTTCTCATGATTACTGAACGCTGTCCCACTATGAGAGACACTAAGAGCTTCTCATGACTACTGAACGCTGTCCCACTATGAGAGACACTAAGAGCTTCTCATGATTACTGAACGCTGTCCCACTATGAGAGACACTAAGAGCTTCTCATCATCACTGAAGGATGTCACGGTTAAAATGTGAATCGTGTCCAAGGAGAAGCATAGTACATGACCAGAAACACACACACATGTACACACACACATGTACACACACCCACACCCACACCCACACACACCCACACCCACACCCACACACACACACACACCCACACACACACACACACACACACACACACACACACACACACACACACACACACACACACACACACTGTAGCCTATAAATTAAACTGAAAGAGATAAAAGCAAAAACGAATGTTTGAAGACATGATGTTCTGAATAGTGAATAACAAACACATTTTCCAAAAACAGAAACGTATCTCATTGTATAGACAAAAGAGAAAAACACAGACATGGTGGGATAAATTCTCTGTGTGGTAGTGTCCCAGGGCATGGTGGGATTAGCTCTGTGTGGTAGTGTCTCAGGGCCTGGTGGGATTAGCTCTGTGTATGGTAGTGTCCCAGGGCATGTTGGGATTAGCTCTGTGTGTGGTGGTGTCGCAGGGCATGGTGGGATTAGCTCTGTGTGTGGTGGTGTCCCAGGGCATGGTGGAATTAGCACTGTGTGTGGTGGTTCCGCAGAACATGGTGGGATTAGCTCTGTGTGTGGTGGTGCCCCTGAACATGGTGGGATTAGCTCTGTGTGTGGTGGTGCCCCAGAACATGGTGGGATTAGCTCTGTGTGTGGTGGTGCCCCAGAACATGGTGGAATTAGCTCTGTGTGTGGTGGTTCCGCAGAACATGGTGGGATTAGCTCTGTGTGTGGTGGTGCCCCAGAACATGGTGGGATTAGCTCTGTGTGTGGTGGTGCCCCAGAACATGGTGGGATTAGCTCTGTGTGTGGTGGTGCCCCAGAACATGGTGGGATTAGCTCTGTGTGTGGTGGTGCCCCAGAACATGGTGGGATTAGCTCTGTGTGTGGTGGTGCCCCAGAACATGGTGGGATTAGCTCTGTGTGTGGTGGTGCCCCAGGGCATGGTGGGATTAGCTCTGTGTTTGGTGGTGTCGCAGGGCATGGTGGGATTAGATCTGTGTGTGGTGGTGCCCCAGGGCTTGGTGGGATTAGCTCTGTGTGTGGTGGTAATGTCCCAGGGCATGGTGGGATTAGCTCTGTGTGTGGTGGTGCCCCAGGGCTTGGTGGGATTAGCTCTGTGTGGTAATGTCCCAGGGCATGGTGGGATTAGCTCTGTGTGTGGTGGTGTCGCAGGGCATGGTGGGATTAGCTCTGTGTGTGGTGGTGTCCCAGGGCTTGGTGGGATTAGCTCTGTGTGTGGTAATGTCCCAGGGCATGGTGGGATTAGCTCTGTGTGTGGTGGTTCCGCTCTTCAAAGTCCTGACTAGTGTATCCTCTCCCTACACACACACATCACCTTCCAGAGGCAGCACCAACCTGATTGCCTTTCTCACCTGCCATGCTGTGATTAACATGAGTGTTCTTATTGGTCTGTCTGTCGCTGGGTAGGACAGCACTTCATTGAGTCTTAATAAAAGGGGAGGAATGGCTATTGTTCCCCCAGTAACAGGAGAATCAGATTCAAACACACGCAAAACATAAACAAACTCACAGGCACTTACAGACACTCACACACACACACACACACACACACACACACACACACACACACACACACACACACACACACACACACACACACACACACACACACACACACACAACCACACACAACCACACACAACCACACACAACCACACACAACCACACACAACCACACACAACCACACACACACAAAACATTTTACTGTTATACTGTTATCTAGTCAGACTGATGTTGTGCGGTGTTAAAACGCTGGTAAACTCATACCCAATTTCCACACTCATACACTGACTGCCCCCCCCCCCCTCTCCTGCTCTCCGTGGCTCAGCTGCCTGCCACTAAATCAGTGCGTGTGTGTGTGTGTGTGTGTGTGTGTGTGTGTGTGTGTGTGTGTGTGTGTGTGTGTGTGTGTGTGTGTGTGTGTGTGTGATGGAGACGGGGGTACGTAAGACTGATAAAGTCATTCTGTAGAAGCTAATGCAGCACATGGAGAGCTCTGCTCCGCTGGCGAGCGCTCGGTCCCACGTGATTACTCCCCTCACTGACACCAGTAATCAGACCCACATTCCAATTCACTAGCCTCCGATTAATGCCTCCAACACAAGGTGCGCCCCAGGTAACCAATCACTTAGAGCCTGCCTCTCGGAGACTCTCCAAGCCCTTTCCAGGCCCGTAGAGAGCCTTCATACTGTGTGTGTGTGTGTGTGTGTGTGTGTGTGTGTGTGTGTGTGTGTGTGCGTGCGTGCGTGCGTGCGTGCGTGCGTGCGTGCGTGCGTGCGTGCGTGCGTGCGTGCGTCTCCAGGCACACAGACAACCTTCACATCACAGCCCAAACCAGACCGACACCTTATACACAATAAATCCCACACTCCAGGTGGTCATTTTGTTAAAACAGCGAGAGACTATATAGCAACCGGGTCTCTCCAGGCTAATGGACACCCTTCACATGACAGACATGTCCAGAGAGACAGAAGCTATACCGCCAGACAGAGCAATAGGTGAAATGTAATTTTGTTAAAGCCCAAAGCAGATGTTGCAGGTTATGAGGCCTGCAACTGTAGCCCACAGCATGGCAGAAATGTAGGACAGCATTATTGCATTTTTGTTGGATAAAGCTGACAATGGATGAATGATAGAAGAAGAGAAAACTGTGGATGTCATGTGTGTAATTGTAACACATTTAACTGTGGATGTATTGTGTCTAATTGTATCATATTTAACTGTGGATGCATTGCGTGTAAGTGTAACACATTTAACTGTGGATGTATTGTGTATTATATTTAACTGTGGATGCGTTGTGTGTAAGTGTAACATATTTAACTGTGGAGGTATTGCGTGTAAGTGTAACATGTTTGACTGTGGATGTATTGGGTGTAGTGTAACATATTTGACTGTGGATGCATTGTGTGTAAGTGTAACATATTTGACTGTGGAGGTATTGCGTGTAAGTGTAACATATTTGACTGTGGAGGTATTGCGTGTAAGTGTAACATATTTAACTGTGGAGGTATTGGGTGTAATTGTAACACATTTTAAGTGAGGTGGCTGGTGCATGATTTTTAGCCTAGATCTGTAAAAGCGTTCTATATTTATACCATGTTAATATCAGCGTGAATGAATGTCTCCTAAACCAAGTTATCACATAGAAAACTATGTCACATACCTTATGGATATTTGGACATAAAAAGCTGATCTTGATGACATCAATCCTAGAAGGGAACTAGAAGATCCAGTAGGATCTGGTATCACTGAACCCAGGCCAGTGAGGAAGCTCAGCTTACATACAGCATCCATCTGACACCTGACATCATGCAGGACATCAGGGCTAAAATGAGTGAGCTGTGGTTAGGGTCCATCAGATCAGTATCATGGAACACAGAGAGCGTGTATCCCAAATGGACCTCTTTTCCTTTTATAGTGCACTCTTTCTGACCAGGGCCCTAGTAGTGCACTCTATAGGGCATAGGGGTTAGTTTGGGACGTATTCAGAGAGAGGTACTGTACAGTAGGATTGATATGATGGTAGAACAAGAGACGGAGGATTGATGCTCATGGCCTTCACAACAACAAGTCATTCATTGTTGATAATTGACAGAAAATACTCAGAACAGATGACATGACCATTTGTAGCATCTTGAAGATGTGTGTGTCTTCTGTTTCCAAGTCTGGAATTGGGATGACTTTGAAAGAGTGAAGTGTTTCCTGTGATGACATCTTCCTATGGCAGACTCTACAGTACTCTGTGTATGTGGTAATAGTATCCATGACAACTCCATTATCTGGGTCTAGTTGGTTAATGCAGTAACATTTCCATCATATGTATCATTAAAATGGACAAGACTTCCTAACACTCCCTAAATTTAAACAAACCTAGCTGCAAATTAATTCAAATAAAAGAGCTGAGGTCATCAGATTCCGATGGGAGGGGGTTCATTTAACGCCCCACAAGGGCCCTCAAATATTCACACAGAGGAGAAGCAGAAAGCAACGAACAACTCCACTCAACTCTAAGGTAAGGACAAGACCAAAATGTCCTCTTTGCTTACCGCAGCCTGGTAATTGCTGAGCTAATGCCTGGAAGCCCATTAGTCCATTAACAGAGTGTGTTAAATGCTCAGGAGAGCCAGGCAACGTTGACCTCTAACCCCAGCTAGCTATATAAGAAAAACACAGCCGGTGAATATTTAATTTAAGCATGAGCAGGCAGCAGTACTGTGTAAGGTAATGGCTTTGATTCTCTCTCCGGCTCAATGTCGAAGGAAGGCAGAGGTTTCAAAACTATACCTCGGCTGCTAAGACTGTTACATTTTGGTCCTCTATGAACGCCGTCAGCCTTATTCATTGTTTAGTCCTGGCTGCACGGCGATTATGGTGCTACCTGTTTGGCCGTTTGGATAGCACGCACACAAGTTGCTCTCCCTGACACTGACGGGAGTGTGGATCAACGCTAGCGCAGAGTCATCCACGATGTTGCTCTCCCTGACACTGACGGGAGTGTGGATCAACGCTAGCGCAGAGTCATCCACGATGTTGCTCTCCCTGACACTGACGGGAGTGTGGATCAACGCTAGCGCAGAGTCATCCACGATGTTGCTCTCCCTGACACTGACGGGAGTGTGGATCAACGCTAGCGCAGAGTCATCCACGATGTTGCTCTCCCTGACACTGACGGGAGTGTGGATCAACGCTAGCGCAGAGTCATCCACGATGTTGCTCTCCCTGACACTGACGGGAGTGTGGATCAACGCTAGCGCAGAGTCATCCACGATGTTGCTCGACACTATCACTTTAATCCAGTGGTGAGATGATGAAACATTAACTGGTCTTGATCATCACAAACATCTTGTTCTCTCTCTGACCTACAGGATATATACTTCAGTTAGAGTTTTTTATTTTATTTCACCTTTATTTAACCAGGTAGGCAAGTTGAGAACAAGTTCTCATTTACAATTGCGACCTGGCCAAGATAAAGCAAAGCAGTTCGACACATACAACAACACAGAGTTACACGTGGAGTAAAACAAAGATACAGTCAATAATATGATAGAAAAATAGGTCTATATAGAATGTGAGCAAATGAGGTGAGATAAGGGAGGTAAAGGCAAAAAAAAGGCCATGGTGGCGAAGTAAATACAATATAGCAAGTAAAGCACTGGAATGGTAGATTTGCAGTGGAAGCATATGCAAAGTAGAAATAGAAATAAGGGGGTGCAAAGGAGCAAAATAAATAAATACAGTAGAGGAAGAGGTAGTTGTTTGGGCTAAATTATAGATGGGCTGTGTACAGGTGCCGTAATCTGTGAGCTGCTCTGACCGCTGGTGCTTAAAGCTAGTGAGGGAGATAAGTGTTTCCAGTTTCAGAGATTTTTGTAGTTGGTTCCAGTCATTGGCAGCAGAGAACTGGAAGGAGAGGCGGCCAAAGGAAGAATTGGTTTTGGGGGTGACCAGAGAGATATACCTGCTGGAGCGCGTGCTACAAGTGGGTGCTGCTATGGTGACCAGCGGGCTGAGATAAGGGGGGACTTTACCTAGCAGGGTCTTGTAGAAGAACTGGAGCCAGTGGGTTTGGCGACGAGTATGAAGCGTGGGCCAGCCAACGAGAGCGTACAGGTCGCAGTGGTGGGTAGTATATGGGGCTTTGGTGACAAAACGGATGGCACTGTGATAGACTGCATCCAATTTATTGAGTAGGGTATTGGAGGCTATTTTGTAAAAGACATCACCGAAGTCGAGGATCTGTAGGATGGTCAGTTTTACGAGGGTATGTTTGGCAGCATGAGTGAAGGATGCTTTGTTGCGAAATAGGAAGCCAATTCTAGATTTAACTTTGGATTGGAGATGTTTGATGTGAGTCTGGAAGGAGAGTTTACAGTCTAACCAGACTGAACCGTATTTGTAGTTGTCCACATATTCTAAGTCAGAACCGTCCAGAGTAGCGATCGGTTGAAGAGCATGCATTTAGTTTTACTTCTATTTAAGAGCAATTGGATGCCACGGAAGGAGAGTTGGCATTGAAGCTCGTCTGGAGGGTTGTTAACACAGTGTCCAAAGAAGGGCCAGAAGTATACAGAATTGTGTCGTTAGCATAGAGATGGATCAGAGACTCACCAGCAGCAAGAGCGACATCATTGATGTATACAGAGAAGAGAGTCGGCCCAAGAATTGAACCCTGTGGCACCCCCATAGAGACGGCCAGAGGCCCAGACAACAGGCCCTCCGATTTGACACACTGAACTCTATCAGAGAAGTAGTTGGTGAACCAGGCGAGGCAATCATTTGAGAAACCAAGGCTATTGAGTCTGCCGATGAGGATGTGGTGATTGATAGAGTCGAAAGCCTTGGCCAGGTCAATGAATACGGCTGCACAGTATTGTTTCTTATCGATGGCGGTTAAGATATCGTTTAGGACCTTGAGCGTGGCTGAGGTGCACCCATGACCAGCTCTGAAACCAGATTACATAGCGGAGAAGGTGCAGTGGGATTCGAAATGGTCGGTAATCTGTTTGTTGACTTGCCTTTCGAAGACCTTAGAAAGGCAGGGTAGGATAGATATAGGTCTGTAGCAGTGTAGTCCTTTGAAGAGGGGGATGACCGTAGCTGCTTTCCAATCTTTGGGAATCTCAGACTCCACGAAAGAGAGGTTGAACAGGCTAGTAATAAAAGGACGTCTGACTGCTACACCATCTTGGATGACAAGTACTGAGTACTGCCCAGGTGTTTGAAACGTACTTTATCTCCATAATATACAGTACATACAGTAACACAAGAAAACATGTACAGTGCCCACAGAAAGTACACACCCATCTGATGTTACCACATTTTGTTGAGTCACAGCCTGAATTCAAAATGGATTAAATTGAGATTTTTTTTGTCCACTAGCCTACACAAAATATGCCATAATGACAATGTGGAATTATGTTTTTCGAAATTGTTACAAATTAATTAAAAATTAAAAACTGAAATGTCTTGAGTCAATAATTATTCAACCCCTTTGTTATGGCAAGCCTAAATAAGCCACATATTAAGTTGCATGGACTCACTCTGTGTGCAATAATGTTTAACATCATTTTTTTATGACTACCTCATCTCTGTACCCCACACATACAATTATCTGTAAGATCCCTCAGTTTAGCAGTGAATTTCAAACAGATTCTACCACAAAGACCAGGGAGGTTTTCTAATGCCTCACAAAGAGGGGCTCCAATTTGTAAAAATATAAAACGCAGACGTTGAATATCCCTTTGAGCATGCTGAAGTTATTAATTACACTTTGGATTGTGTATCAATACACCCAGTCACTACAAAGATACAGGCGTCCTTCCTAACTCAGTTGTTGGAGTTTTTCAGGATAAAAAAGAAACTGAAGCACATTCAAAATGCTAGAGAAAAACCTGGTTCAGTCTGCTTTCCACCATACACTGGGAGATGAATTCACCTTTCAGCAGGACAATAACCTACAACACAAGGCCAAATCTACACTGGGGTTGCTTACCAAGAAGACAGTATCATGGAGAAATTACAAGATTATGTTATAATACTGTTATTGCATCGAAGGGTTGTTTTATGCAACAGCATAGGGTTCTTATAACTCTACTGTGTCTGTGTGAACTGAGAGGAGCTTCTGAGATTTAACTCTAGCAACAGATTTATGATGGTCTTGTCCTCTCTCGGAGCCGTCATTTCATAGAATGAGTTGGTGTTTGTATACTGGGAAGTACCAGCGTGGAGATGACTCTGGTATGGATAATGAGGGGATCCTTGTTTTGGGGGCCAGACCCTGGTTTCCACACAATGAGACAGTCTTTACAGCAGATACTGTCTGCTGTGAATTATTAATTTCTTTCATATGAATCCTAACCTTGTGACCCATTCCACACATCTGCTGTTTGTCATGTAGACTAAGGGGGTGTTTAAAAAAAAAAAAAAAATAGTATTCTTTGTCTCAGGGCTCTCAACCCAACAGTCACCATGCTGGGTCGACCAGCCATTGTTATTGCTCTATGCTTTCCTTATTAATACGTTTTGAATAAAGTAATATCCTGATTGGTGATTGACCTTGTCTCTCCTCATTACTGATTAGAATTTCCACGACAACAGTGAATGTTCCTGAGTGACTGAGTTAGAGTTTTAATTTATATCTACTTGAAAATATATGGCAACACCTGAAAATGGTTGTCTAGCAATGATCAACAACCAATTTAACAGAGCTTGAAGAATTTTGAAAATAATAAATGGGCAAATATTGCACAATCTAGGTGTGGAAAGCTCTTAAAGACTTACCCAGAAAGATTCACAGCTGTAATCACTACCAAAGATGCTTCTACAAAGTATTAGCTCAGGTGTGTATAATTAGGTAAATGAGATATTTCTGTGTTCAATTTTCAATACATTAGTTATAATTTCAAAAAACATGCTTTTACTTTGTCATTATGGGATATTGTGGGTACATGGGTGAATAGATTTTTTTATTTTATTCAGGCTGTAACACAACAAAATGTGGAAAAAATCTACAGGTATGAATACTTTCTTAAGGCACTGTATGTTTTTGACAGCTGAGCCATACCACCCAACGTCCAAACTGACAAGAAATACATGATCAGAACCAACACCCAGTACTTTAGTTCACTGAGTCCTGATATCTGATACACATTCCCAAAGTGCTTTCAGATGTTTCTCCTTTCTAGGTGAAAGCATGGCTGTAGTGTACACTAAACACATGGTGTAGTCACAACACTAGTCCACCAAAAACCACAGAAGCAGCATATTAAAACATCTCTCTGTGTCTGGGATGACTATCTCCTGCTGCCAGGCAGAGGCAGGCTGACCCAGACCTATTCTCATGATCTCATTCACCATCTGCATCATTACCATGCAGAACACACAGTCGAGACGCACACGTACGCACACACACACTCCACATCATTAAGATGTAGAATGCACCGTCGACACAGTAATCAGGTTGTATGCAAACGCGATTGGCTCGACTGACAACAGAGCACATGAGTTGCGCATCCATCTATCATTATTCACAACAACGCTCCATCTCCAGCAAAAGACAGAGGAACGATTCATTAAATATGAATACAAGGACTTGGACTGTTAAATCATCAGTTTTATTCCATTCTTTATTCCCATCGAGTCACAGTGAGTCTACATGGTCTCAGTGAGTTTATATGGTCACAGTGAGTCTACATGGTCACAGTGAGTCTACATGGTCACAGTGAGTCTACATGGTCACAGTGAGTCTACATGGTCACAGTGAGTCTACATGGTCACAGTGAGTCTACATAGTCTCAGTGAGTTTATATGGTCACAGTGAGTCTACATAGTCTCAGTGAGTCTACATGGTCACAGTGAGTTTATATGGTCACAGTGAGTCTACATAGTCTCAGTGAGTCTACATGGTCACAGTGAGTTTATATGGTCTCAGTGAGTCTACATGGTCACAGTGAGTCTACATGGTCACAGTGAGTCAACATGGTCTCAGTGAGTCTACATGGTCACAGTGAGTCTACATGGTCTCAGTGAGTCTACATGGTCTCAGTGAGTCAACATGGTCTCAGTGAGTCTACATGGTCACAGTGAGTCTACATGGTCACAGTGAGTCTACATGGTCACAGTGAGTCTACATGGTCACAGTGAGTCTACATGGTCACAGTGAGTCTACATGGTCACAGTGAGTCTACATGGTCTCAGTGAGTCTACCTGGTCACAGTGAGTCTACATGGTCACAGTGAGTCTACATGGTCACAGTGAGTCTACATGGTCTCAGTGAGTCTACATGGTCACAGTGAGTCTACATGGTCACAGTGAGTCTACATGGTCACAGTGAGTCTACATGGTCACAGTGAGTCAACATGGTCACAGTGAGTCTACATGGTCTCAGTGAGTCAACATGGTCACAGTGAGTCTACATGGTCACAGTGAGTCTACATGGTCACAGTGAGTCTACATGGTCACAGTGAGTCTACATAGTCTCAGTGAGTCTACATGGTCACAGTGAGTCTACATGGTCACAGTGAGTCTACATGGTCACAGTGAGTCTACATGGTCACAGTGAGTTTACATGGTCACAGTGAGTCTACATGGTCACAGTGAGTCTACAAGGTCACAGTGAGTCTAAATGGTCACAGTGAGTCTACCTGGTCACAGTGAGTCTACATGGTCACAGTGAGTCTACATGGTCACAGTGAGTCTACATGGTCACAGTGAGTCTACATGGTCACAGTAGGTCTACATGGTCACAGTGAGTCTACATGGTCACAGTGAGTCTACATGGTCTCAGTGAGTCTACATGGTCACAGTGAGTCTACATGGTCACAGTGAGTCTACATGGTCACAGTGAGTCTACATGGTCTCAGTGAGTCTACATGGTCTCAGTGAGTCTACATGGTCACAGTGAGTTTATATGGTCTCAGTGGGTCTACATGGTCCATTAAGGAGAGCAGGGCTGTGGCGGAGGGACACAGATACACACATACACATACACACACACACAAACAGTTGCTCAGACACATACACATACGCTTGAATGCACTAACACACAGAAACACAGAAACACACTAAATGCCTGGGCTGTGAACTAACACGTGGCCAGCGCGACCAGGGTTAATATAAAAACAGCCACTAAATAGGATTTGTGCTCGATGGAACACAGTGCCGTGAAAGTCCATTAGGGACCAGGCTAATGAAATTGAAACAGCTTGGTGATCAAATTAGAATCTGTTCCGTAGATATTTAATTTAAAGTGCTGGTGAATTCGAGCTATTTCATTTTGGGTCTCCCAGTCAAAATTGCGCACCATAAATCAAGCAGAATAAATTCATCCAGTCATTTCTCTCGCTTTCCTCGTTCTTTAACATTTCTCTTGTTCTCTCGCTTTTCTCTCAAATAGGAGGAAAAGTTTGTACAATTTTTTAAAACGTGTTCCAAAAGGGTTTTTCGGCTGTCCCCATAGGAGAACCCTTCTTGGTTTCTGGGAGAACACTTTTTGGTTCCACGTAGAACCCTTTTGGAAAGGGTCTTACATGGAACCCAAAGGGTTATACCTTGAACCAAAAGGGTTTTACCCGGAACCAAAAATGGTTCTTCAAATGGTTCTCCTATGGGGACAGCCGAAGAACCCTTTTAGGTTCTAGATAGCACCTTTTTTTCTAAGTGTAGAGAACAAAAAGGATAGAGTGCATGAAATGGAGTCCCACACTGTAGTTATACTGGTAAAATGACATTTAATAAAGAGCAACCATTTTGGTCCAAGACCTTCATAGATCGCCAACAAAACATAAAAGGCAAAATATTGCACTCATACTTTTTCAACGAAACGTCTTAATATCTAGGCTTCTAGGTTAAGATCTTACAGAGAGCAACAAAGAGAGAGAACTAAAGGGAGAGAAATCAAGAGAGACATACAAGAGAAATCCCATAAAATACTGTAACACTCTCCTTCTGACCTTTCTATGACCAGTCTATGACCTTTCCAAGGGCTTCTCCTGAGAGATGAACTTCAGCTGCTCGTGTAAATATATTGTTCCTGCCAGCTCTTAAAGGAAAGGAAATAGCTTTGAGATGAATGACAAGACACTCCAGACAGTTTGAAGCGGTGCCCTCTTGGTATTTTCAAATCCCTCCACTAACATCTCAGGGGCAACATCGAACATGCAACGCATGCACGACACAATCCCCGAAAAGTTGGGAATATCAAACTGACTTAGAAATCTAAGCCTTTAGTAGAGCCATGAAATATGAACAATTATGGTTGGAGGCAGGGATACAAAACAGCACAAAAAACAAGAATACAAGCCACTGAGATCCCAGCAGCTCAGTGTAATCAGGTGGACAGCAGACACCGTGGGTAAGAGCTCCAGAGATCCTCCATTCCCCAGTTCCAGATGGAGACAGAGCCGGCAGCAGCTTTGGGATGAGGCTGCCTTCCTTTGAACATCAGAGAACGTCTTGGACTCGGCGCTCACGGGGAAGACAAGAGGGAAAAGATAAAGGAAACGGAAGAGACATCCTCCCATCTGTTTACACACCATCCTGGGCAACACTCTGGCTTCTGGGTCAGGCAGATGGAAACGGAAGAGACATCCTCCCATCTGTTTACACACCATTCTAGGCAGCGCTCTGGCTTCTGGGTCAGGCAGATGGAAACGGAAGAGACATCCTCCCATCTGTTTACACACCATTCTAGGCAGCGCTCTGGCTTCTAGGTCAGGCAGATGGAAATGCACAGCCGCATGCATACAAACAATGGCAAGCCTCTAGTAGTGGCACGTTTAAGGCCATTGTTCTCTAGCATCAAAAATTGCTAGTGACACTAACGCTAGCTGGCGCCCACACACCAACAGGTGAGAGGCTAAAAGGCTAATGCTGCTCCCTGGCAGAGAGTAGGCTAACAACAGTATCCAGACAGGTGAGGATCTGAGCCCAGGGTTTAGGCCATGCATGCAGAGTAGGCTAACAACAGTTTTCAGACAGGTGAGGATCTGAGCCCAGGGTTTAGGCCATGCATGCAGAGTAGGCTAACAACAGTTTTCAGACAGGTGAGGATCTGAGCCCAGGGTTTAGGCCATGCATGCAGAGTAGGCTAACAACAGTTTTCAGACAGGTGAGGATCTGAGCCCAGGGTTTAGGCCATGCATGCAGAGTAGGCTAACAACAGTTTTCAGACAGGTGAGGATCTGAGCCCAGGGTTTAGGCCATGCATGCAGAGTAGGCTAACAACAGTTTTCAGACAGGTGAGGATCTGAGCCCAGGGTTTAGGCCATGCATGCAGAGTAGGCTAACAACAGTTTCCAGACAGGTAAGGATCTGAGCCCAGGGTTTAGGCCATGCATGCAGAGTAGGCTAAATGCCTTTAGAGGAAAAGGTGAAGCAGGGAAGCTTGAGGGTTTAGGCTGAAATCAGGGGTGTCGATGAGGACGACAGAAAAGGTCTTTGTGGCTCACCCACCAGTGGGCAGAGAGATGTAGATATTCCGGCCAAGTTCTCAGGGAGAGATAGATACCACCTGACAGCTGTGTTTGTGCTAAGTCTGTGGTCTGGGAAGAACACCTTACCACCCACCACCTCACCTACAGAGGTACGAGACACAGGCTGTGAAGAGCAAGGTGATTGCAGTGATCATTGCCGTAGTGCATAGGCTACTGATCTCTTTGTGTGACAGTCTTCCAGCCATGTGGGAACTGGTTCAATCCTTCCAGAATTCACTGCATTGGGAAGCAATGAAGCCATGCTTAGTTGTACTATTACTTTACGATAGAGTATGATCTACCTCCTGCTTATAACACAGACTCAAATCATTATAATTCAGACAACTGTCATGCATGATTAACTCTTGTGGATCTAATCCAGACTTATACTGTCGTCTTCCAGCAGTAAAGTCAGAGTTTAACTGCTTCCCCACAGGGAGTTTCAGAAACCTGCTGAGTTGTATATCATATCTATATATTCATACTGGGCTCTATATATTATCTATATACAATACCAGTCAAAAGTTTGGACACACCTACTCATTTCTAGGGTTTTTCTTAATTTGAACTTTTTTCTACATTGTAGAATAATAGTGACGACATCAAAACTAACATGTAACACATATGCTATCATGTAGTAACTACAAAAGTGTTAAACAAATCAAATATTTGAGATTTGAGATTCTTCAAAGTAGCCAACCTTTGCCTCGACGACAGCTTTGTTTACTATTGGCATTCTCTCAACCAGCTTCATGAGGTAGTCACCTGGAATGCATTTCAAATAATTAATACTGGGCTCTATATATTATCTATAAATATATGCTAATACTTGGCTCTAAAAATTATCACTATATATTTATAATGGGCTCTATATATTATCTATATATATTTATACTGGGCTTGAAATATTATCTTTATATATTTATAATAGGCTATATATATTTTCTATATATATTTATACTGGGCTCTATATATTATCTTTATATGTTTATAGTGGGCTCTATATATTATCTCTATATGTTACTACTGGCTCCATATATTATCTATAAATGTTAATACTGGGCTCTATATATGTTAATACTGGGCTCTATATATTATCTATAAATGTTAATACTGGGCTCTATATATGTTAAATACTGGGCTCTATATATTATCTCTATATATTTATAATGGACTCAAAATATTATCTCTGTATTTGTATACTGGGCTCTATATATTATCTATATATGTTAATACTGGGTTCTATATATGTTAAAACTGTGCTCTATATACAGTAGTATCTCTATATATTTATACTGGGCTCTATATATTACATGTCCATGTTCATATACACTATGGGTCATGTTCCAAATGGATACCTGCTCCGTATATAGTGTACTACTTTTAACCAGGACCCATAGGGATCTGGTCAAAAGTAGTGCACTTTAAAGGGAACAGGGTGTAATTTGGGACTCATTCCCTATCTGGACAGCCCAGCATCTCTCATCTCTTATACATGGCCCTCTCCTATACTACCATTACTATATCAAACCCTCTGGCCATTCATTAAGCATGACTAGGATAAGCTAACACACTGTGGAGGTCAATAGCTAACATACTGATGGATCAATGAGCTGAGCCTAACGCTAGAGGCTAATCAATGAGACTGATATGACGGTTCTTCAATTGGAATAACAGGCTATGATATCTTCCCATAAATACATGTGTGGAGTTATGAGAGGAAATAGATTTTGAAATGGATAAGATAATCATTTCACTACTGACAGATGCTCGGTGCGTTTGACATGCTTTGAGATAAAACTAGCGATCGGACCACCTGCTGTGAAGGGAGCGGATTAACATTTCCCATGCTCTCTGTGTGTCAGCATCCTTCATAGACTCACAGCTTCAGTATTTACTGTGTTCAGCGGTAGGGAGAATAAAGAGAGAGAGAGTGGGGAAGAAAGAGAGGTAGCCTGGCAAAAACTGTAGAGTTCAATTGACTACGCCATAAATATTATGCAGTATCACCAGCCTGTGCACTCAGACATCTTATTCTGAACAACAGAAGCATCTATAAAACCAGGAGAGGTGCTGGTGAGGACAGACAGAGCCAGTTAGAGGTGCTGGTGAGGACAGACAGAGACAGTTAGAGGTGCTGGTGAGGACAGACTGAGAGACAGTTAGAGGTGCTGGCAAGGACATAGAGACAGTTAAAGGTGCTGGTAAGGATTGAGAGACAGTTAGAGGTGCTGGTGAGGACAGAGAGACAGTTAGAGGTGCTGGTGAGGACAGAGAGACAGTTAAAGGTGCTGGTGAGGACAGAGATACAGTTAGAGGTGCTGGCGAGGACATAGAGACTTAAAGGTGCTGGTAAGGACTGAGAGACAGTTAGAGGTGCTGGTGAGGACAGAGAGACAGTTAGAGGTGCTGGTGAGGACAGAGATACAGTTAAAGGTGCTGGTAAGGACAGAGAGACAGTTAGAGGTGCTGGTGAGGACAGAGAGACAGTTAAAGGTGCTGGTAAGGACTGAGAGACAGTTAGAGGTGCTGGTGAGGACAGACAGAGACATTTAAAGGTGCTGGTAAGGACAGCCTGAGAGACAGTTAGAGGTGCTGGTGTGGACAGACTGAGAGAGAAAGACAGGCGAGGGCTTCTGAAAGGAGTCTGAATAACCCAGACCTAAAATGGCTGAATTAATTGAGAGGAAATATCTGGGTTGTCTGTCTTTCTCACTTCAAATAGCCTTAAGGCTGTATCATAGCCTACTTCTGGAGCGCAGTGGACACTTTCGGGCCAAGCTGTCTTCAAATCTCCACTTACCTATTCAGAGCAAACATGCTCTTCCGGCCCATGTAAATATTATAAACGCTCGCTGTTAGAGGGATATCTTCTTTGGGACTGGGGGGCAGTATTGAGTAGTTTGGATAAAAAGGTGCCCAGAGTAAACTGCCTGCTACTTAGTCATAAAAGCTAGAATATGCATATAATTTGGATATTTGGATAGAAAACACTCTGAAGTTTCTAAAACTGTTTGAATGATGTCTGTGAGTATAACATAACTCATATGGCAGGGAAAAACCTGAGAAAAATTCCAACCAGGAAGTGGGAAATCTGAGGTTTGTAGTTTTTGTCATTGCCTATCGAATATACAGTGTCTATGGGGTCATATTGCACTTCCTAAGGCTTCCACTAGATGTCAACAGTCTTTAGAACCTTGTTTGATGCTTCTACTGTAAAGGATGAGGGAATATGAGCTGATTGAGTCAGGGGTCTGGCAGAGTGCCTCGAGCTCAGTCCCGCGCGCTCCCGTGAGAGTTAGCTGCGTTCCATTGCATATCTACAGACAAAGGAATTCTCCGGTTGAAACATTATTGAAGATTTTTGATAAAAACATCCTAAAGATTGATTCTATACTTCGTCTGACATGTTTCTACGAACTATAATATGACTTTTCGTCTGAACTTTCGCCTGGACTTGCCCGCGCCTCCTGAGTTTGGATTTGTGTACTAAACGCGCAAACAAAAATGAGGTATTTGGTCATAAACTATGGACTTTATCGAACATAACAAACATTTATTGTGGAACTGGGATTGCTGGGAGTGCATTCTGATGCAGATCATCAAAGGTAAGTGAATATTTATAATGGTATTTCTGACTTCTGTTGACTCCACAACATGGCGGGTATCTGTATGGCTTGTTTTGGTCTCTGAGCGCCGTACTCAGATTATTGCATGGTGTGCCTTTTCCGAAAAGTTTTTTTGAAATCTGTCACAGCTTTTGCATTAAGGAGAAGTTTATCTATAATTCCATGCATAACAATTGTATCTTTTAGCAAATGTTTATTATGAGTAATTCTGTAAATTGATGTGGCTCTCGGCAAAATCACCGGATGTTTTGGATACAAAACATTACTGAACATAATGTGCCAATGTAAACTAAGATTTTTGGATATAAATATGAACTTTATCGAACAAAACATACATGTATTGTGTAACATGAAGTCCTATGAGTGTCATCTGATGAAGATCATCAAAGGTTAGTGATTAATTTAATCTCTAATACTGCTTTTTGTGACTCCTCTCTTTGCCTGGGAAAATGGCTGTGTTTTTCTGTGACTAGGTGCTGACCTAACATAATCGTTTGGTGTGCTTTCGTTGTAAAGCCTTTTTGAAATCGGACACTGTGGCTGGATTTACAACAAGTTTATCTTTAAAATGGTACAAAATACTTGTTTGAGGACATTTAATCATGGGATTTCTGCTGTTTTAAATTTGGCGCACTGCAATTTCACTGGCTGTTGTTGAGGTGGGACGCTAGCGTCCCGAATATCCCAGAGAGGATATTTGAGACATTTCTTGATTATTATGTAACTGGTAAGAAAACAATGTTTTCTATACCCTCCTTGCATGGCATCCTTGCTCTGCGTTCCCTCCACGCAATCTTAATTATTAGTTAAAGAGACATTGTCACGATCGTCTGTTGAATTAGGTGTGGACCAAAGCGCAGCTTGGTAAGTGTTCATGTTATTTTTATTTAAACAGAACACTAAACAAAATAACAAAAGAGAATGAACGAAAACGAAACAGTCCTCTCAGGTGCAGCAACACAAAACAGAAAACAACTACCCACAAAACACAGGAGGGAAAAGGATACCTAAGTATGGTTCTCAATCAGAGACAACGATAGACAGCTGCCTCTGATTGAGAACTACACCCGGCCAAACACACAGAAATAGAAAACATAGAACACAAAACCTAAAATGCCCACCCCAACTCACGCCCTGACCAAACCAAATTAGAGACATAAAAAGGATCTCAAAGGTCAGGGCGTGACAGACATGTCTTCATTATTAGTTAAAGAGACATGTCTTCATTATTAGTTAAAGAGACATGTCTTCATTATTAGTTAAAGAGATGTGTCTTCATTATTAGTTAAAGAGACATGTCTTCATTATTAGTTAAAGAGACATGTCTTCATTATTAGTTAAGAAGACATGTCTTCATTATTAGTTAAAGAGACCTGTCTTCAATATTAGTTAAAGAGACGTGTCTTCATTATTAGTTGAAGAGACATGTCTTCATTATTAGTTAAAGAGACATGTCTTCATTATTAGTTAAAGAGACATGTCTTCATTATTAGTTAAAGAGACATGTCTTCATTATTAGTTAAATAGACACGTCTTCATTATTAGTTAAATAGACACGTCTTCATTATTAGTTAAAGAGACATGTCTTCATTATTAGTTAAAGAGACATGTCTTCATTATTAGTTAAATAGACACGTCTTCATTATTAGTTAAAGAGACATGTCTTCATTATTAGTTAAAGAGACATGTCTTGAGGAATCTGTTATGTAACTGTATGATCAGAAACATTGAGAAAATGTCTTTCTCGTTTCCTTCATCTCTCCATGTACAGTTCATTATTCTTCCGTAACTCCTTCATGTCCTCGTTTGCTAAAAGAATGTTTCCAATTCCCATGGCTTTATTTATCAACCACGTAACTGGTTCAAGAGTATTAAGGCACTAGTCATTTTTTAAAAACAATTTACTTTTCCATAATATGAAACATCTAAACGATAAGTGCATATCAAAGCCCAGACAGATAGCTGGTCCTCGCCAATTTCCTCTCACAATTACCATGCAGGATGGCCTGCAGAGAAAAAGCCAGTATGGAATCTAGAATATTGGAATGCAGGGGATGTGGGCATATTTCTGAATATGCAATTACCACTGATCATACACCTCCAAAATGATCCTGCTTCTCCCCCACACTAGTGGGGGACCTACGCAGGGAGTGATGTATCATGGAGTCATGTTAGCTGCACACTCAATTACTTTATTTGGTGACCAAAGAATTAGTCACCATTATCAGGCTTTTATGTTGTATAATGTTTATGTTTAGGATTCTGATTGGAAATGTGTTTGTGTAACTGATTCTAAAGGGTGGACTATGCCTGTTGTGGTGCATAATGTTTATGTTTAGGATTCTGATTGGAAATGTGTTTGTGTAACTGATTCTAAAGGGTGGACTATGCCTGTTGTGTTGCATAATGTTTCTGTTAAGGATTCTAATTGGAAATGTGTTTGTGTAACTGATTCTAAAGGGTGGACTATGCCTGTTGTGGTGCATAATGTTTATGTTTAGGATTCTGATTGGAAATGTGTTTGTGTAACTGATTCTAAAGGGTGGACTATGCCTGTTGTGTTGCATACTGTTTCTGTTTAGGATTCTAATTGGAAATGTGTTTGTGTAACTGATTCTAAAGGGTGGACTATGCTTGTTGTGTTGCATAATGTTATCAGTGTTGTAGTGAGTGATGACATCAGCGTTTGCTTTCTTGTAACCCTAACCCTTTGTTGTTTGTTGGTGTGTGTGAGAGAATCCCCATACTGTAACGATGGGAGATTCTCCATCCTAGATGGGAAGATCAACAATTTTTAGGCCCAGGGACATGTACTAGTCTGTGGCGACCTAAATGTCAGAACTGGACAAGAACCTGACACTCTCAGGACACAGGGGGACAATGTCATGACTTCCAACGATCCATTTTTCTTTTTCGGTTGTGTCTGTCTGTTTTTTACACCTGTGTTCTATTGAGTTCATTTCTGTGGGTTTATTAACCTCTTTGCCTGCTGTAAGGGTAAGGTAAGGTAAGGTAGGGTAGGCTAAGGTAGTGTAGGGTAAGGTAGGGTAAGGTAAGGTGGTCCCGTGTGGCTCAGTTGGTAGAGGATGGCGCTTGCAACGCCAGGGTTGTGGGTTCATTCCCCACTGGGGGACCAGGATGAATATGTATGAACTTTCCAATTTGTAAGTCGCTCTGGATAAGAGCGTCTGCTAAATGACTTAAATGTAAATGTAATTTTGTGCGGGATTATTTCTGTGTTTGCTTGGTGCGTGTGCAAGATTGCGCCACAGGCTATTCTCACGGTCGTTTGTGCCTTAGAATGTTTTTTCCTCCTGTTTTCACTTTGAATTCCTGTTTTGGTGGGCCCCTTCGTTGGGTTTGTTTCCTGACCAGTTGTGTTGTGTTTTGGACTTACAAATAAATATTTTACTATTTGGACCTCAGTGCTCTCCTGCTCCTGACTCCTGCACCTACCTCTTCCTAGTGAGGCACCTTACAGACAAACACAAATGTGGAGACAAATTTGACCCCAATAACTACCGTGGGATATGCGACAAAAGCAACCTTGGGAAAATCCTCTGCATTATCATTAACAGCAGACTACATTTCCTCAGTGAAAACAATGTTCTGAGCAAATCTCAAATTGACTTTTTCCCAAATGACTGTACACAAGGTAGTGTAGTATAAGGTAGGTTACGGTAAGGTAGGGTAAGGTAAGGTAGGGTAGGCTAAGGTAGTGTAGGGTAAGGTAAGGTAAGGTAGGGTAGGCTAAGGTAGTGTAGGGTAAGGTAGGGTAAGGTAAGGTAGGGTAGGCTAAGGTAGTGTAGGGTAAGGTGGGGTAAGGTAAGGTAGGGTAAGGTAAGGTAAGGTAAGGTAGGGTAGGGTAAGGTAAGGTAGGGTAAGGTAGGGTAAGGTAAGGTATGGTAGCCTAAGGTAGTGTAAGGTAAGGTAAGGTAGGATAACCCAGCACACAAAAAACTTTACATGCCTCGGCCAAAACATCAGCTCCACATGTAATTTCCAGAAAGCTGTGAATGATTTGAGAGTCAAGGCAAGAAGGGCCTTCTACGCCATAAAAAGAAACATAAAATTCAACATAACAATTAAAATCTAGCTAAAAATACCTAGTTATAGGTCTGGGGTCTGCTCACCAACCAATAATTCACAAAATGTGACAAACACCAAATTGAGACTCTGAAAAAATATCCTCCGTGTACAACGTAAAACATCAAATAATACATGCAGAGCAGAATTAGGCCGATACCCGCTAATGATCAAAATCCAGAAAAGAGCCGATAAATTCTACAACCACCTAAAAGGAAGCGATTCCCAAACCTTCCTTAACAAAGCCATCACCTACAGAGAAATGAACCTGTAGAAGAGTTCCCGAAGCAAGCTGGTCCTGGGGCTCTGTTCACAAACACAAACACAGCCCACAGAGCCCCAGGACAGTCACACAATTAGACCCAACCAAATCATGAGAAAAAAAAGATAATTACTTGACACATTGGAAAGAATTAATAAAAAAATAGAACAAACTAGAATGCTATTTGGCCCTAAACAGAGAGTACACAGTGGCAGAATACCTGACCACTTTGACTGACCCAAACCTAAGGAAAGCTTTGACTATGTACAGACTCAGTGAGCATAGCCTTGCTATTGGGAGCCCCCGTAGACAGACATGGCTCTCAAGAGAAGACAGGCTACAGTATATGAGCACACTGCCCACAAAATGAGGTGGAAACTGACATCCTAACATCCTGCCAAATGTATGACCATATTAGAGAGACATATTTCCCTCAGATTACACAGACCCACAAAGAATTTGAAAACAAATCAAATTTTGATAAACTCCCATATCTACTGGGTGAAATACCATAGTCCTGACTCTCCACTGGGATTCTCTGTCTCAAACCCTATTACGGGGGCTGAGTCACTGGCTTACTGGTGCTTTTTCATGCCGTCCCAAGGAGGGGTGCATCTCTTGAGTGGGTTGAGTCACTGATATGGTCTTCCTGTCCGGGTTGGCGCCCGCCATGGGTTTGTGTCGTGGGGGAGATCTTTGTGGGCTATTCTCGGCCTTGTCTCGGGGTAGTAAATTGGTGGTTGAAGATATCCCTCTAGTGGTGTGGGGGCTGTTCTTTGGCAGAGTGGGTGGGCTTATATCCTGCCTGTTTGGCCCTGTCCGGGGGTATCGGTGGATGGGGCCACAGTGTCTCTCGACCCCTCCTGTCTCAGCCTCCAGAATTTATGCTGCAATAGTTCCCGACCAATCCTGTCTCAGCCTACAGTATTTATGCTGCAATAGTTTATGTGTCGGGGGGCTAGGGTCAGTCTGTTATATCTGGAGTATTTCCCCTGACTTATCCCGGTGTTCTGTGTGAATTTAAAGTATGCTCCCTCTAATTCTCTATGTCTCCTTTTCTCTCTTTCTCTTATTCTTTCTCCTTCTCTCTCTTTCTCTCTCTCTCTCTTTCTCTCGGAGGACCTAAGCCCTAGGACCATGCCTCAGGTCTACCTGGCCTGATGACTCCTTGCTGTGCCCAGTCCACCTAGTCATGCTGCTGCTCCAGTTTCAACTGTTCTGCCTGCGGCTATGGAACCCTGACCTGTTCACCGGACGTGCTACCTTGTCCCGGACCTGCTGTTTGAGACTCTTTCTCTCTACCACACCTGCTTTCTATAACTCTGAATGATCGGCTATGAAAAGCCAACTGACATTTACACCTGAGGTACTGACCTGTTGCACCCTTTACAACCACTGTGATTATTATTATCTGACCCTGCTGGTCATCTATGAACGTTTGAACATCTTGGCCATGTTCTGTTATAATCTCCACCCGGCACAGCCAGAAGAGGACTGGCCACCCCTCATAGCCTGGTTCCTCTCTAGATTTCTTCCTAGGTTCCGGCCATTCTAGGGAGTTTTTCCTAGCCACCGTGCTTCTACATCTGCACTTCTTGCTGTTTGGGGTTTTAGGCTGGGTTTCTGTACAGCACTTTGTGACATCGGCTGATGTAAGAAGGACTTTATAAATACATTTGATTCAATTTGATTGAGTGTGCAATCACACTAGCAAGATTTGTGACCTGTTGCCTCAAGAAAAGGGCAACCAGTGAAGAACAAATACCATTGTAAATACAACCCATATTTATGTTTATTTATTTTCTCTTTTGTATTTCAACTATTTGCACACGTTACAACACTGTAAATAGACATAATATAACATTTGAAATGTCTTTATTCCTTTGCAACTTTCGTGAGTGTAATGTTAACCTGTTGGGGATGGGGGCGCTGTTTAGACTATTTATGCTAATTTGGCTAATTTTTGAAACGGCTTCCCACAAAATCCTTGATCGTACAATATGCATATTATTATTATTATTGGATAGAAAACAGTCTATAGTTTCTATAGGAGTTGAAATTATGTCTCTAAGTGGAACAGAGCCCATTCTACAGCAATTTCCCTGACATGGATTCAGATTTCAGAAATGTTGGCCACTCTTCTGAAGTCAGTTAAAAGGGCACTGATTTTGCTATGACTATACGGACACTTCTTACGTCTTCCCCTGGATGCCTTTACGTGATGACGATTCCAATGGGGTCGATTGCGCGTTCACAGGTACTACAAATGAAAAAACCCTGTAGCTAGCAAGTCTTTTCTTGCTGCGTAACGCGCGTGGAGGACACCGACCCTCTCCTGTTCCAAGCGTTAGTTAAGCCTGTTATATTTCTCCGGTCATCTTTTCACTCGTTATAGGAGTTAACCTGTTGGGGATGGGGGCGCTGTTTAGACTATTTATGCTAATTTGGCTAATTTTTGAAACGGCTTCCCACAAAATCCTTGATCGTACAATATGCATATTATTATTATTATTGGATAGAAAACAGTCTATAGTTTCTATAGGAGTTGAAATTTTGTCTCTAAGTGGAACAGAGCCCATTCTACAGCAATTTCCCTGACATGGAGTCAGATTTGAGAAATGTTGGCCACTCTTCTGAAGTCAGTTAAAAGGGCACTGTCATTGCTATGACTATACGGACACTTCTTACGTCTTCCCCTGGATGCCTTTACGTGATGACGATTCCAATGGGGTCGATTGCGCGTTCACAGGCCCCACAAATGAAAAAACCCTGAAGCTAGTCATTCTTTTGGAGCTGCGTCATGCGCCTAGAGGACACCGGCCCGCTCCTGTTCCAAGCATTAGTGAAGGGGGTAATATTACTCGGGTCATGTTTCTACTCGTTATGGGAGTTAAAAACATCATAAGGTAGTTAATTTAAAGCGTTTTATAGCAATTTATATCCGTTTAGTGCGATTTTGGGACATTTATTTCTTTAACGCTGTGAATAGGTGGGCACGCTTTCAGTTCATCCCGAACGCAGTTGGCATTTTCACATGGCAAGAGGACAGCTTTCCACCAAAAGACGATTCCTCCCAAGAAAGGATCCTTTGCCCAAGATACTGATGGAAGAACAGCTCAAGGTAGGACATTTTTATTATGATAAATCGTGTTTCTGTCGAAACATTTTAGTGGCTTAGGACGCCATGTTTTTTGACGTAGCTTCGCTTGGCGCAAACTGTATTGAAAAGTAAGGATAAATTAAAAAATGTAATAACGCAATTGTATTAAGAATTAAATTGTCTATCAATCCCTGTCCACCCTATATTTTTTAGTCACGTTTATGAGTATTTATGTATAAGAGTAGATCACTGTCTAAGTGGCGCAAGGACTTTTTCTTTACCAGCTTGTCTACATTTCACATTGTCTAACCATGATTTTGGTGGCTAAATATAAACATTTTCGATCAAACTGTATATGCATGTTGTAATGTGATGTTACAGGAGTGTCATCGGAAGAATTCTGAGAAGGTTAGTGAAAAAATTAATATCTTTTGGCGATGTTGACTTTTATCGCTCACTTTGGCTAGAATCAATGCTGGGCTGCTAATTGCTATGTGCTAAGCTAATATAACGATTTATTGTGTTTTCGCTGTAAGACACTTAGAAAATCTGAAATATTGTCTGTATTCACAGGATCTGTGTCTTTCGATTCGTGTATGCTGTGTATTTTTACGAAATGTTTGATGATTAGTAAGTAGGTAAACACGTTGCTCTAAGTAGTTTTTCTATTCCATTTGTGACGGTGGGTGCAATTGTAACCTATGCCATCTACCTGAAATATGCACTTTTTTCTAACAAAACCTAACCCATACCATAAATATGTTATCAGACTGTCATCTAATGAGTTTTTTTGTTGGTTAGGGGCTATAAATATCTTAGTTTAGCCGAATTGGTGATGGCTACTGGTGTTGGTGGACAAATAAAAGATGGTGGATTATGCTAATGTGTTTTTAGGTAATAGATGTACATCTTTACATATTGTGTCTTCCCTGTAAAACATTTTAAAAATCGGAAACGTTGACTGGATTCACAAGATCTGTGTCTTTCATTAGCTGTATTGGACTTTAATGTGTGAAAGTTAAATATTTTAAAAAAATATTTTTTTTGAATTTCGCGGCACTGGTTTTTCAGTGGGGGGGGGGGGGGGGGGGGGGGTGTGCCGCTAGCGCCACGCTGATCCTAGACAGGTTAATTTGAGTGTTAATTTTGTATTATTTATTTCACTTTTGTTCATTATCTATGATCTATTATCTATATCTATTTTACTTGCTTTGATAATGTAATCATATGTCGCCCATGCCAATAAAGCCATTTTAATTTAATTGAGAGACCTACCCTACCCTACCCTATACCCGACCCTCTACCCTACCTCACACTACAATACCTTACCTTTACTCTACCCTAAACCCTAGCCTTTACCCTACCTTACACCACAATACCTTACCTCTACCATACCTTACCCTATACCCTATCCTCTACCCTACCCTACCTTACCTTTCCTCTACCCAACACTATACCCTACACTATACCCTACCTTACACTGTAATACCCTACTTCCTACCTAAAATCCCCCCTTCCATTAACCCTTCTTTACACTATAATACCTTCCCTATACCCCACCACACCCTACCCTACAACCTTACCTCCACCCTACCCTCTACCCTACCTTACTTCTACCCTACCTTACCTCTACCCTGCCTTAACCTACCCTACCATACCCTACCCTACCTTACCTCTACCCTGCCTTAACCTACCCTACCATACCTTACCCTACCTTACCCCTACCCTACCTTACCCTACCTTACCCTACCTTACCCCACCACACCCTACCCTACAACCTTACCTCCACCCTACCCTCTACCCTACCTAACTTCTACCCTACCTTACCTCAACCCTGCCTTAACCTACCCTACCATACCTTACCCAACCCTACCTTACACTACACTACACTACCTTACCCTACCTTACCTTACCCTACCTTACCTTACCCTACCTTACCCTACCTTACCCTACCCTACCTTACCTTACCCTACCTTACCCTACCTTACCCTACCCTACCTTACCTTACCCAACCCTACCTTGCCCTACCTTACCCTACCCTACACTACCTTACCCTACACTACCTTAGTCTACCCTATCCTACCCTACCCAACCCTACCTTACTTTACCCTACCTAACCCTACCCTACCTTACCTACCTTACCCTACACTAACTTACCCTACACTAACTTAGCCTACCCTACCTTACACTACCTTACCCTTACCCTACACTAGCTTAGTCTACCCAATCCTACTATACCCTATCTTACCCTACACTACCTTAGCCTCCCTACCCTACCCTAGCCTACCCTACATACCTTAACCTACCCTTCCTAAGTCTACAATGCCTTACCATACCTTACTCTACCTGATCCTACCTTACCCTACCTTACGCTACCCTACCCTACCTATCTTAACCTACCTCACCTACCCTACCTTACCTTATGTTACACTACTTAACCCTACACTACCTACGCCTACCCTACCTTACCTTACCCAACCTGAGCCTA
>NC_074691.1:32733207-32895707 GCF_029448725.1 Salvelinus fontinalis
CAGAACAGCTACCTTTGGCAGAACAGTTACCTCTGAGAGAACAGCTACCTCTGAGAGAACAACTACCTATGAAGGAACAGCTACCTCTGACAGAAAAGCTACCTCTGACAGAACAGCTACCTTTGGCAGAACAGTTACCTCTGAGAGAACAGCTACCTCTGAGAGAACAACTACCTATGAAGGAACAGCTACCTCTGACAGAACTACATAACAACTACCTCTGAGAGAATAGCTACCTCGGCAGAACAGCTACCTCTGACAGACCAGCTACCTCTGACATAACAGGTACCTCTGACAGAACAGCTACCTCTGACAGACCAGCTACCTCTGACAGAACAGCTACCTCTGACAGAATAGCTACCTCTGACAGAACAACTACCTCTGAGAGAACAGCTACCTCTGACAGAACAGCTACCTCTGACAGAACAACTACCCCTGACAGAACAACTACCTCTGACAGCACAACTACCTCTGACAGAACAGCTACCTCTGAGAGAACAACTACCTCTGACAGAACAGCTACCTCTGACAGAACAACTACCTCTGAGAGAACAACTACCTCTGACAGAACAGCTACCTCTGACAGAACAACTACCTCTGACAGAACAGCTACCTCTGACAGAACAACTACCTCTGACAGAACAACTACCTCTGACAGAACAACTACCTCTGAGAGAACAACTACCTCTGAGAGAACAACTACCTCTGACAGAACAACTACCTCTGACAGAACAGCTACCTCTGACAGAACAACTACCTCTGACAGAACAACTACCTCTGACAGAACAACTACCTCTGACAGAACAACTACCTCTGACAGAACAGCTACCTCTGACAGAACAACTACCTCTGACAGAACAACTACCTCTGACAGAACAACTACCTCTGACAGAACAACTACCTCTGACAGAACAACTACCTCTGACAGAACAACTACCTCTGACAGAACAACTACCTCTGAGAGAACAACTACCTCTGAGAGAACAACTACCTCTGACAGAACAACTACCTCTGACAGAACAGCTACCTCTGACAGAACAACTACCTCTGACAGAACAACTACCTCTGACAGAACAACTACCTCTGACAGAACAGCTACCTCTGACAGAACAACTACCTCTGACAGAATAGCTACCTCTGACAGAACAGCTACCTCTGACAGAACAACTACCTCTGACAGAACAGCTACCTCTGACAGAACAACTACCTCTGACAGAACAACTACCTCTGAGAGAACAACTACCTCTGACAGACCAGCTACCTCTGACAGAACAACTACCTCTGACAGAACAGCTACCTCTGACAGAACAACTACCTCTGACAGAACAGCTACCTCTGACAGAACAGCTACCTCTGAGAGAACAACTACCTCTGACAGACCAGCTACCTCTGACAGAATAGCTACCTCTGACAGAATTGCTACCTCTGACAGAACAGCTACCTCTGACAGAACAGCTACCTCTGAGAGAACAACTACCTCTGAGAGAATAGCTACCTCTGACAGACCAGCTACCTCTGACAGAATTGCTACCTCTGACAGAACAGCTACCTCTGACAGAACAGCTACCTCTGAGAGAACAACTACCTCTGAGAGAATAGCTACCTCTGACAGACCAGCTACCTCTGACAGAATAGCTACCTCTGACAGAATAGCTACCTCTGACAGAACAACTACCTCTGACAGAACAACTACCTCTGACAGAATTGCTACCTCTGACAGAATTGCTACCTCTGACAGAACAACTACCTCTGACAGAACAGCTACCTCTGACAGAACAGCTATCTCGGCAAAACAGCTATCTCGCACACACACACACACACACACACACACACACACACACACACACACACACACACACACACACACACACACACACACACACACACACACACACACACTATTAAAACTTCTTATGGATGCAGGGGCAGTTTTGATTAGCCTCATGAAATGTGTCCATTTCAAACGGCCTCGTACTCAATTCTTGCTCGTACAATATGCATATTATTATTACTATTGGATAGAAAACACTCTCTAGTTTCTAAAACCGTTTGAATTATTTCTCTGCAGCACTTTTCCTGACCAGGAAGTGGAACGTCTGAAATCGATGCTCTGTTCTTCTTCATGCCTATACATGGGCACGAGACCTATTAGTATACATACACGTCATACACCTTCCTCTGGGTGTCAAGAAGGCTGTGAGAGAAGAAATGAGGTGATTATCTCGATCTGGGATGGAATAAATCCTCTTGGAATGACGTGTACCCAATTTCCGGTACTCTGAAGAACGCAATTTGGACAGTGGGGTTGCCTTTTGTTTTGCTGACGTTATATGCGACTATTATTTCCGGCTTTGATTTTATTTGATTCATGTCACCATATCATCGTAAAGTATGTTTTTTCAATATAGTTTCATCAGATTATTGAAATTTTTTCGGGAGTTTTGCCGTGTTCCGTTCTCTTCCGTTTGTTTACATTTATTTTTTTTTATTTTTTTTTTTTAATTTATTTTACCGTTATTTTACCAGGTAAGTTGACTGAGAACACGTTCTCATTTGCAGCAACGACCTGGGGAATAGTTACAGGGGAGAGGAGGGGGATGAATGAGCCAATTGTAAACTGGGGATTATTAGGTGACCATGATGGTTTGAGGGCCAGATTGGGAATTTAGCCAGGACACCGGGGTTAACACCCCTACTCTTACGATAAGTGCCATGGGATCTTTAATGACCTCAGAGAGTCAGGACACCCGTTTAACGTCCCATCCGAAAGACGGCACCCTACACAGGGCAGTGTCCCCAATCACGGAGAGATCCGTGCAACCCGGCTAGCGCGCTTGCTAAATGGAGAGAGAAAGTTGCCATTCTGAATCAAAACAACGACTCATCTGGACAAAGGACACCTTGTTCAACATTCTGATGAAAGATCAGCAAAAGTAAGACCCAATTTATGATGTTATTTCATATATCTGTCGTAGTCGCCGGCGCCCAAGTGTTTCTGGCTATTGTGCTAAGCTAATATAATGCTACATTTTGTTTTCGCTGTAAAACACTTAATAAATCGGAAATATTGTCTGGCATCACAAGATGCCTGTCTTTCATTTGCTGTACACTATGTATTTTTCAGAAATGTTTTATGATGAGTAATTAGGTATTTGACGTTGGTGTCTGTAAATATTATGGCTGCTTTCGGTGCAATTTCTGAATGTAGCTGCAATGTAAACTATGATTTATACCTGAAATATGCACATTTTTTGAAAAAAACATATGCTGTACAATAAATATGTTATCAGACTGTCATCTGATGAGGTTGTTTCTTGGTTAGTGGCTATTTATATCTTTATTTGGCCGAATTTGTGATAGCTACTGATGGAGTCAAAAACTGTTATAGTAAAAAAAGTGGTGTCTTTTGCTAACGTGGTTAGCTAATAGATTTACATATTTTGTCTTCCCTGTAAAACATTTAAAAAATCGGACATGTTGGCTGGATTCACGATATGTGTACCTTTCATATGCTGTATTGGACTTGTTAATGTGTGAAAGTTAAATATTAAAAAAAAATATCTTTTGAATTTCGCGCCCTGCACTTGGTGGCTGTTGTCATAAATGTACCGACGTCGGGCTTGCACGCCAAACAGGTTAACAAACATAAACATGATTAAAGGCATGGTATAAAGACAAGCACCAGCGGTTCCAGACGACAGTTCCTGAAGACTATGTGATCACGCTCTCCGAAGCTGAAGACCTTTAAACAGGTTAACATTCCAGACGGTTTACCAGGACGCTTAGTCAGAGTATGTGCTGATGAGCTGGCAAGTGTCCTCACTGACCCAGTCTGTAATACCTACATGTTTAAAGCAGGCCACCATAGTCTCTGTGTTCAAGAACGCCAATGTAACCTGCCTTAAAATGACTACCGCCCCATAGCACTCACATCTGTAGCCATGAAATGCTTTGAAAGGTTGGTCATGTCTCACATCAACACCATCATTCCAGACCCACTCCAACTCGCATACCGCCCCAATAGATTCACAGATCCACAATCTCTATTGCACTCCACACTGCCCTTTCCCACCTGGACAAAAGGAACACCAAAGTGAGAATGCTGTTCATTGACTACAGCTCACTCCCCCATTCACATTGGTGGGATTGTAGTGGACTGGGTTCTAGAGCTTCAAATTCCTTGGTGTCCACACTAAGGATCTATCAGGGTCCAAACACGCTAACCTAGTCGTGAAAAGGGCACAACACCTCTTTCACCTCAGGAGGCTGAAAAGATTCAGCATGGGCCCTCAGATACTCAAAATGTCTGCAGCTGCTCCATTGAGAGCATCTTGACTGGCAGCATCACTGCTTAGTTTGGCAACTGCTTGGTATCTGATTACAAGGCACTACAGAGGGTAGTGTGGACGGCCCAGTACATCACTGGGGCCAAGGTCCCTGTCATCCAGGACCTCTATACCAGGCGGTGTCAGAGGAAGGTCCTAAAAATGGTCAAAAACTCCAGTCACCCAAGTCATACACTGTTCTCTCTGGAAGTCTGGAACCAACAGGAACCTGAACAGCTTCTACTCCCAAGCCATAAGACTGTTAAATAGTTAACCAAATAGCTACCCGCACTATCTGCATTGACATTGACTATCCGCCACTCACTCCCGAGTGGCGCAGGGGTCTAAGGCACAGCATCTCAGTGCAAGAGGTGTCACTACAGTACCTGGTTTGAATCCAAGCTGTATCACATCCGGCCGTGATTAGGAGTCCCCTAGGGCGGCGCACAATTGTCCCAGCGTCATCCGGGTTTGGCCGGGCAAGGCTGTCATTGTAAATAAGAATTTGTTCTTAACTGACCTAGTTAAATAAAAATAAAAATAATTGACGCTACTGTTTACTATCTGTCACTTTATTACTAGATACAGAACCAGTCAAAAGTTTGGACACACCTACTCATTCAAGGGTTTTTCTTTAATGTACTATTTTCTACTTTGTAGAATAATAGTCAAGACATAAAAACTATGAAATAACACATATGGAATCAAGTAGTAACCCAAAAAAGTGTTAAACAAATCAAAATATATTTTAGGTTCTTCAAAGTAGCCACCCTTTTGCCTTGATGACAGCTTTGCACACTCTTGGCATTCTCTCAACCAGCTTCACCTGGAATGCTTCTCCCACAGTCTTGAAGGACTTGCCACATACTGTATACTGAGCACTTGTTGGGCTGCTTTTCATTTACTCTGCGATCAAACTCATCCAAAACCATCTCAATTGGGTTGAGGTCAGGTGATTGTGGAGGCCAGGTCATATGATGCAGCACTTCATCACTCTCCTTCTACGTCAAATAGCTCTTACAAAGCATGGAGGTGTGTTGGGTCATTGTCCTGTTGAAAAATAAATTATACTCCTACTAAGCGCAAACCAGATGGGATGGCGTACCGCTGCAGAATACTGTGGAAGCTATGCTGGTTAAGTGCGCCTTGAATTCTAAATAAATCAGAGACAGTGACACCAGCAAAGCACCTCCACACCATCACACCTCCTCCTCCATGCTTCACGGTGGGAACCACACATGCCGGTCTAATGTCCATTGCTCGTGTTTCTTGGCCCAAGCAAGTCTCTTCTTCTCATTGGTGCCTATTGGTTTCTTTCCAGCAATTGGACCATGACGGCCTGATTCACACAGTCTCCTCTGAACTCTGAACAGTTGAGATGTGTCTGCTACTTCAACTCTTTGAAGCATTTATTTGGGTGCAATTTCTGAGGCTGGTAACTAATGAACGTATCCTCTGCAGCAGAGGTAACTCTGGGTCTTCTATTCCTGTGGCGGTCCACATGAGAACCAGTATCATCATTAGCGCTTGATGGTTTTTGCAACTGCACTTGAAGAAACTTTCAAAGTTCTTGAAATGTTCCGTATTGACTGACTATCATGTCTTAAAGTAATGATGGACTGTCGTTTCTCTTTCCTTATTTGAGCTGTTCTTGCCATAATATGGACTTGCTCTTTTACCAAATAGGGCTATCTTCTGAATACCACCCTTACCATGTCACAACACAACTGATTGGCTCAAACACATTAAGAAGGAAAGAAATTCCACAAATTAACTTTTAAAAAATTGTTGCATTTTATTGAACCATTACTTAACTAGGCAAGTAAGTGAAGAACAAATTCTTAATCACAATGATGGCCAACCAAAAGGCAAAAATCCTCCTGCGGGGACGGGGGCTGGGATAAAAAAATAAATATAGGACAAAACACACATCACGGCAAGCTAAGGCACACCTGTTAATTGAAATGTTTTCCAGGTGACTACCTCATGAACCTGGTTGAGAGAATGCCAAGAGTTTGCAAAGCTGTCACCAAGGCAAAGGATGGCTACTTTGAAAAATCTGAAATATAAAGTTATATTTTGATTTATTTAACACGATTTTGGTTACTATATGATACCATATGTGTTATTTCATAGTTTTGATGTCTTCACTATTATTCTGCAATGTAGAAAATAGTACAAATAAATAAAAACCCTTGAATGAGTAGATGTGTCCAAACTTTTGACTGGTACTGTATATGTGCATATCTACCTACATTACCTCATACTCCTGCACATGAACTCGGTACTGGTACCCAATGTATATAGCCAAGTTATCATTCCTCAAAATGTATTTATTATTACTTGTATTACTTTAGTATTATTTCTCAATTGTTTTTCTCTCTGCATTGTTGGGAATGGCCCGTATGTAAGCATTTCATTGTTAGTCCAAACCTGCTGTTAACGAAGCACGTGACAAATACAATTTGATTTGATTTGATTAATTTGACATCCATCCATCAAGCAGATTAGGCCTTCAGCTTAGACTTGTAGGACAACAGGTGGGCAATAGACCTCATCACAAACCTGCCTTCAGCTTAGACTTGTAGGACAACAGGTGGGCAATAGACCTCATCACAAACCTGCCTTCAGCTTAGACTTGTAGGACAACAGGTGGTCAATAGACCTCATCACAAACCTGCCTTCAGCTTAGACTTGTAGGACAACAGGTGGGCAATAGACCTCATCACAAACCTGCCTTCAGCTTAGACTTGTAGGACAACAGGTGGGCAATAGACCTCATCACAAACCTGCCTTCAGCTTAGACTTGTAGGACAACAGGTGGGCAATAGACCTCATCACAAATCTGCCTTCAGCTTAGACTTGTAGGACAACAGGTGGTCAATAGACCTCATCACAAACCTGCCTTCAGCTTAGACTTGTAGGACAACAGGTGGGCAATAGACCTCATCACAAACCTGCCTTCAGCTTAGACTTGTAGGACAACAGGTGGGCAATAGACCTCATCACAAACCTGCCTTCAACTTAGACTTGTAGGACAACAGGTGGTCAATAGACCTCATCACAAACCTGCCTTCAGCTTAGACTGTAGGACAACAGGTGGTCAATAGACCTCATCACAAACCTGCCTTCAACTTAGACTTGTAGGACAACAGGTGGTCAATAGACCTCATCACAAACCTGCCTTCAGCTTAGACTTGTAGGACAACAGGTGGTCAATAGACCTCATCACAAACCTGCCTTCAGCTTAGACTTGTAGGACAACAGGTGGTCAATAGACCTCATCACAAACCTGCCTTCAGCTTAGACTGTAGGACAACAGGTGGGCAATAGACCTCATCACAAACCTGCCTTCCATGTGGTCTTGGCATTGGGAGGAATACTGATGTGGTTATATACTGTAGATAGCAACATGCCAGGTTAGTATGCAGTATTGCATATGTCCAGTCTGACATGCCATGTGTCCAGTCTGACATGCCATGTGTCCAGTCTGACATGCCATGTGTCCAGTCTGACATGCCATGTGTCCAGTCTGACATGCCATGTGTCCAGTCTGACATGCCATATGTCCAGTCTGACATGCCATGTGTCCAGTCTGACCTGCCATGTGTCCAGTCTGACCTGCCATGTGTCCAGTCTGACATGCCATGTGTCCAGTCTGACATGCTATGTGTCCAGTCTGACATGCTATGTGTCCAGTCTGACCTGCCATGTGTCCAGTCTGACATGCCATGTGTCCAGTCTGACCTGCCATGTGTCCAGTCTGACATGCTATGTGTCCAGTCTGACCTGCCATGTGTCCAGTCTGACATGCCATGTGTCCAGTCTGACCTGCCATGTGTCCAGTCTGACCTGCCATGTGTCCAGTCTGACATGCCATGTGTCCAGTCTGACCTGCCATGTGTCCAGTCTGAAATGCCATGTGTCCAGTCTGACCTGCCATGTGTCCAGTCTGACATGCCATGTGTCCAGTCTGACATGCCATGTGTCCAGTCTGACCTGCCATGTGTCCAGTCTGACATGCCATGTGTCCAGTCTGACCTGCCATGTGTCCAGTCTGACATGCCATGTGTCCAGTCTGACCTGCCATGTGTCCAGTCTGACATGCCATGTGTCCAGTCTGACATGCCATGTGTCCAGTCTGACCTGCCATGTGTCCAGTCTGACATGCCATGTGTCCAGTCTGACATGCCATGTGTCCAGTCTGACATGCCATGTGTCCAGTCTGACATGCTATGCATAATATGTAAATTGTTATGAGTCAATGTAGGATTAGACAAGCCTTCTCTTGGTTTGTTTCCTGTTGGGTTTGAGACAAGGAATTCATTCCACCAGTTACCTGTTTAACACTAATAACACTGTTGACTCTGGTAGGCAAACAAAGTGACAAAGGGACACTGACACGTCTAACAAGCCACACAAAACAGACAAAAGCAAGTCTGACAAACCAAACATGGACATGCTGTTTGCATTTATCCAAACTGACAAGTGAATTTTGCTCCTAGATGTCTCCACCCTTCACCCTTATCCACCAACACAACCATCATGACACAAAACCTCACACCAAAAACAGTACTATCCAAACAACCTTTCAAAAAGCCATCAATCTTCCACCACAAAACCCCCTCACCATCATGCCCTTGACCACATTTGAGAATTCACAATTTCCACATCAGGGCATGTCACACCTTCTACCCTTCCTTCACTCTCTCCCTCTCCCTCCCCCTTCTCCCTTCCAATTCTCCCTCTCCCTCTCCCTCCCCCTCCCCTGGCTTTAAACAGATGTTGTTTTCTTTAAACTCCTTTCTATCTCTCACAGTTGTAAGGACCACTGCACCCCCAGACATTAACTCGGTACCTGTATCCACTGTTTATAGCCTCCTTATTGTTAATTACATTTCTTGTGATACCGTGATTGATTCTATTTTCATTTTTAATTTTAGTTTATTTTGTAAATATTTGATTAACTCTATTTCTTGAACTGCATTGTTGGTTAAGGGCTTGTATGTAAGAGTTTCACAGTAAGGTCTACACCTGTTGTACTCGGGGCATGTGACAAATTTGATTTGACTTGATTTGACCAGGAAGCAACCCCCTTTTCCTAGAGCGCCTGACTGGCGAAGACCTGCCACAAGTCGGGGGCCGGCAAACCGTGCCAATATATCCTCCAAAAACTCTGACAAACAGTCTGTTCCGCTGCCATACGAACAGCGGGACATTACAACTTATTCCACAATTATAACATCATTAATTAAAAAGCTATCATACATTAGGCCACTCCATTACACAGAATAGTGTGGATGTTGTACACACACAGGATCAAACGTACAAGTGGCAGGATAAAAGGAGAGAGAAAGTGTAAGATGGGTTGCTGCCACGACAACGTTCACATCTACTTACAAGCAACCACGACATCCAACAAGGTAACACGGCAGAGACATCAATGCCTTTCAAAGAGAACCTTTTGCTCTGTCAAATTGTGTGTGTGTGTGTGTGTGTGGGCGTGTGTGTGTGTGGGCGTGTGTGTGTGTGTGTGTGTGTGTGTGTGTGTGTGTGTGTGTGTGTGTGTGTGTGTGTGTGTGTGTGTGTGTGTGTGTGTGTGTGTGTGTGTGTGTGTGTGTGTGTGTGGGCGTGTGTGTGTGCGTGTGTGTGTGCGTGTGTGTGTGCGTGTGTGTGTGTGTGTGTGTGTGTATGTGTGTGTGTGTGTGTGTGTGTGTGTGTGTGTGTGTGTGTGTGTGTGTGTGTGTGTGTGTGTGTGTGTGTGTGTGTGTGTGTGTGTGTGTGTGTGTGTGTGTGTGGGCATGTGTGTGTGTGTGTGTGGGCATGTGTGTGTGTGTGTGTGTGTGTGTGTGTGTGTGTGTGTGTGTGTGTGTGTGTGGGCATGTGTGTGTGTGTGTGTGGGTGTGTGTGCGTGCATGCATGTTTCCATGTCTGTCTGTGTCTCCATGTCGGCCTGTCTGTCTGTGTCTCCATGTCTGCCTGTCTGTCTGTGTCTCCATGTCGGTGCCATCACGTGTATGCTTGCATTTTCATCTGAGTGCTTGCATGCATATGGAGCATAATCAACGAGCGTCCATAAAGATAGCCTACAGCAAATATTTACATTCCACTCAATGGGTTTCTCTATAGCCCAGTGAGTTGATTGCTTTGTTAATGGCAACAGTGCAGTGTAGTGTAGTGGAACACGGGGGGCAGAGTGACGGGATGAGGGACGGAGGGATGGAGGGACGGAGGGATGGAGGGACGGAGGGATGGAGAGACGGAGGGATGGAGGGATGGAGAGACGGAGGGATGGAGGGATGGAGGGATGGAGGGATGGAGGGACGGAGGGATGGAGGGATGGAGGGATGGAGGGATGGAGGGATGGAGAGACGGAGGGATGGAGGGACGGAGGGATGGAGGGATGGAGGGATGGAGGGACGGAGAGATGGAGGGATGGAGGGATGGAGGGATGGAGGGATGGAGAGACGGAGGGATGGAGGGACGGAGGGATGGAGGGATGGAGGGATGGAGGGACGGAGAGATGGAGGGATGGAGGGATGGAGAGACGGAGGGACGGAGGGATGGAGAGACGGAGGGACGGAGGGAGGGAGGGAGGGAGGGAGGTAGGGAGGGAGGGAGGGAGAGACGGAGGGACGGAGCCAATGTAGCGGAGCGTAGCCAAACAGCTACACCACTATAATTAGGGGGAAAATAAACCGTTAATGTGGCAGCGCTCGGGAGAAACACAAAGAAATATGACAACGATATGCCTCACAGCCCATTACCCAATATGCACTGCTTCACTTCAGCGAACGGGCTGTGGAAGTTTTACTGTAGGGTGGGGAGTCAGGCCAGATATTATGCGTTTAGAATATTCAAAAGAGGTCTTCACGATTATATATGAATAATGCGTCTTGTGACAATGCCACTAAAAGCATTAACTGAAGCATTGTAGCTAGAATTCTAAATTGAAACAATAACAAAGCCGAAACCCTGCCACTGTTTTGGTAAAAAGCTAAGGGATGGGCCTGGATGAATGTGACCACTCTATAGTTCATAGACATGAATACAGACTAAAGTGAGTTTCCCTCTGTGACTTCTAGGAAGATTTGAACCAATTTCTGGAGATCATTATTTATTTAATGTGATTATTGATTATTGATATTGATTCAACGTTTAAAAAAGCTGGTCAACCCTGTTAAGTGAACTGTACTCTTGTTTTAATATGGTGCAAATATTCCTTTTAAAATATTTATGTATATAAATAAAGAAACATGAACATCTAAAAGTTAAATCTTAGTGTGAGCTGGTTCATTTCTTTTTGACCATTTTCTGATGTTTTGTGGTGGAAAATTGAGCGGGTCCATTATAACACGTTAACCCTGTTACCTGGAGATAGATAGGCTAGAAATGTTTTTTGTGAAGCTTGCATTCAATTGCCCATCGCTGTTGCACACAACAACCTTCCATTCCTCTTGTCACACGAGGATTCACGGCTGATTTAAGATTAATTTGTCAACCCTGTTACGGTCAACCTTGTTACAGTCAACCGTGTTACGGTCAACAATTTCACAGTCGACCCTGTTACGGTCAACCTTGGTACAGTCAACCATGTTACGGTCAACCCTGTTACGGTCATTCCTGTTACGTTCAACAATTGTACAGTCAACCCTGTTACAGTCAACCCTGTTACGGTCAACATTGTTACAGTCAACCTTGTTAAGGTCAACATGTTATGGTCAACCCTGTTAGGGTCAACCCTGTTACGGTCAACATTGTTACAGTCAACCCGGTTACGGTCAACATTGTTACAGTCAACCATGTTACGGTCAACATGTTACGGTCAACCCTGTTATGGTCAATGTTGTTATGGTCAGCCCTGTTGCAGTCAACCTTGTTACGGTCAACCCTGTTACTGTAACATTGTTATGGTCAACATGTTATGGTCAACATGCTACGGTCATTGCTGTTATAGTCAACCGTGTTACGGTCAACCCTGTTACAGTCAACCCTGTTACAGTTACCTTGTTATGGTCAACATGTTACGGTATTTGACAATAATAGGTACTTACTTTTAGGTATTATACTTTTTAAAACTGTTGAAAAGGGAAAATATGTTTTTATTAAGTTGAACATGTACTCTTTATGACCCCAAAAAGTCTCACCAAGTTAGATAACCCAAAAGAGCCTAATTTCGTGGAACGACAAAGAACAACAGGGGGACAAATTTGAGTAACAAACACAGCGAATCCCTCATTTCACCACCTGTTTTCTATATTATCGAGTATTTAGAAGTTGCTATCCTGGAGAAATCCTGACAATCATTTTCCTTTGACACCAACTGAGTGTGTTCTATCTATTTCCTCTCACATGCTTCTTCTCTCGTTGATATTTTACTCCACACTCCTCTCTCTAAGAGCTGCTGATTCCACTTCACAGTAGCTATCACAGCTGCAACAATGACGTATTTTATTCAGTATTTCGTTCATTCCATCGTTGCCTCAGAGCAGCCTAATTACAGGAAACCCATAATCAGCACAGGGTAGCCTGTGTTTTAATACTAATCAGACAGTCTTCGATGTAGCCTGTGTTTTAATACTAATCAGACAGTCTTCGATGTAGCCTGTGTTTTAATACTAATCAGACAGTCTTCGATGTAGCCTGTGTTTTAATACTAATCAGACAGTCTTCGATGTAGACAGTGTTTTAATACTAATCAGACAGTCTTCGATGTAGCCTGTGTTTTAATACTAATCAGACAGTCTTCGATGTAGACAATGTTTTAATACTGTGGTGAAACTGTGGGACAGCTTGTAAGGGAGGACGTCACTAAATCATTAGCTAAAACTGATATAAGGCAGAGCAGAGAGAGCAGGCAGTTCTTGGCGAGGGAGCTGTGCTTCTATGAATGTTGGGCTTGTAGCCTTAGCAGGTATCCACATTGCACTCACCTTAATGAGGGGAGGTTGTCCTTCGCTGCTGGGTATGGAGACCAGCTAAAAAGACAGGTAGTGAGGGGGAATTTGGGGAACAAGATAAGATAGTGGGGTCTGTTCCCCCCTCCTTCTGGGAACAGACCGCGCGGCACATTGTAGCGTTTTATTGGACATGCAAATTAATTAGCTAAGCTTTATCAGTGTTTGTAAACTGAGCACGCTGATAGTGTAGTGTGCTCCTCTATTCTACGTAATTAATCAGGCAAAAAGCCTACAGTGATAAACCTGAATCAGAGTATAGCCCAGTTGTTGTTCCTGTCCAGTTTGCAGCCTATTCAGTGCACCGTCAGCCGGGAAAGTAAATTGTTTTCAAATGTTACATTTGAATATTATGTCTATGTTCTCTTTCGTTAGCCTAGTCTTGTTAAATGTCTTTATACTGAACAAAATATAAAGGCAACATGTAAAGTGTTGGTCCCATGTTTCATGAGCTGAAAAAAAAGGCCCCAGACATTTTCCATTTTCCATATGCACAAAAAGCGTATTTCTCTCAAATTTTGTGCACAAATTTGTTTACATCCCTGTTAGTGAGCATATCTCCTTTGCCAAGATAATCCATCCACCTGACAGGTGTGGCATATCAAGAAGCTGTTAAAACAGCATGATCATTACACAGATGCACCTTGTGCTGGCCACACTAAAACGTGCAGTTTTGTCACACAACACAATGCCACAGATGTCTTAAGATTTAAAGGACCAAGCAATTGGCATGCTGATAGCAGAAATGTCCAACAGAGCTGTTGCCAGAGGAATTTATTGTTAATTTCTCTACCATAAGCTGCCTCCAACGTCGTTTTAGATAAGTTGGCAGCACATCCAACCGGCCTCACAACCGTAGACCACATGTTACCACGCCAACACAGGACCTCCACATCTGGCTTCTTCACCTACGGAATTGTCTGAGACCATTCACCTGGATAGCTGATGAAACTGAGGAGCATTTCTGTATGTAATAAAGCCCTTTTGTGTGGAAAAACTCATTCTGATTGGCTGGGCCTGGCTCCCCAGTGGGTGGACCTGGCTCCCAAGTGGGTGGGCCTCTTTCTTCCCAGGCCCACCCATGACTACGCCCCTGCCCGGTCATGTAAAATTCATCGTTTAGGGCCTAATTTGACTGAATTCCTGATATGAACAGTAACTCTGTAAAATCATTGAAATTGTTGCATGTTGCGTTTTATATTTTTTGTTCAGTATAGAATGTATGGATTTTCAAATATAGTGTGGGTTATGTGGGTGCGAACAAAATGGGGATTGCAGACTGCACAGAGGGTGGGAGTGAGGAGGTTTATGACCTTATTATCATGTGTGTATCTCTGGATCATACATAGGCTTATTATACCCCAGTGATTTTTGCATTTAATTTTGGCTAGGCCCAGTTTGCAATGATGTAGAACCTAGGACTGTATGTATCTCATTAGTGTGTGTCGTGTCACTTTTTAGTACGTTATTACACTTAGACTGTGTGCCATACACCTTCGGGTCACTGCAGCACACTGATTGGGTTACAGAGACTACAGGAATTTAGCAAGTCACCTAGCATTTCATGCACGCTGTCTTATAAAATTGTGTATTTAATGAAAGATCATTGTTAGCTATATCTGTGAGTTTTGATGTCCTATCCTCTGACGCCGGACCATACCAGTCATACAAAGAGGATGCTACTCTGCTCAAAATCCACTACTTGCACCATCACTCTGGTGGTCCAGTCTCTGAGGCAGCCTGGGTTTTATTTAAAACTCCTATATTACATTTCACACAAACTCTCAATGAACTCCTCCTGAGAGCTGTATTGTGCCGGTAGGTTGGGGGGGGGGGCGGGGTGACTATCACTCAACTAGGTAACGTTTTTTTTATTGTCAAATATAAGTCCCTTTAGTTAAGCTGGTGGTAGGATGTATTTAACGTAGCTCTTTAGAGTTAAAACAAGTGACAATTGGGGAAGTGAAAATCAGTTGCAAACTAAACAGATATAGTTTCTCAAACACAAGTGTCATACAGTGTATCAGACATACAGCAGTTAGCTAAACGATTTATTTGAAATGTGATAGAAGGAAGTTATTCAGGATTTTACCTGAAGTTCTACGAACACAATGAAAAGTAGGACACAATATAAACCCTCTGATTTATGAATTGTTATGTCCTTTCAAATCATTCATCATTTATTTGTATTGTTAAATCAACACCATTCAATGTGAATCTAACATCAACAAATTTGAACAAATCCAAATTGAACTTCTCTCACACTGCACTTATCTTTCAGTAAGTTGTCTCAGCACACTGTTGTCTAGTCTAGACTGATGTAGAGACATCAAGTGAAAGTGAAGTTTTGAAAACCGCACGTTGCTTCTCTTAATGGAGTACAAATAAGCCCTACGGACACTCTTTGAACACGTTTACAGCACACAGATAGCCAGCACACCGAAACAAACACACACACACACACACATTGTCTCACTCCCTCTATTTAAAAGTAATACCAGGATTATTTATTCATCCAGAACACTTCACACTCATACAGTGTCTTCGGAAAGAATTCAAACCCCTTGACTTTTCCACATTTTGTTACATTACAGCCTTATTCTAAAATGGATTAAGAAAAAAAAGAAAAAGTAATCTACATACAATTCCCCATAATCACAAAGCGAAAACAGATTTTTTGACATTTTTGCTAATTAATAAAAAACTCAAAACAGAAAAAACATATTTGCATAAGTATAGAGACACTTTGTTTTGAGACTCGAAATTGAGCTCAGGTGCATCCTGTTTCCATTGATCATCCTTGAGATGTTTCTACACCTGCAACTGTGGGAAATGTTTCTACAACTACAACTGCGGTAAAATAAATTGATTGGACATGATTTGTAAAGGCACACCATGTCTATATATGGTCTCACAGTTGACAGTGCATGTCAGAGCAAAAACCAAGCCATGAGGTCGAAGGAATTGTCCGTAGATCTCCAATACATGATTGGGTCAAGGCACAAATCTGGGGAAGGGTACCAAAACATTTCTGCAGCATTGAAGGTTCCTAAGAACACAGTGGCCTCCATCATTCTTAAATGGAAGAAGTTTGGAACCACCAAGACTCTCCTACAGCTGGCCGCTCGGGCAAACTGAGTAATCGGGGGAGAAGGGCCTTGGTCAGGGAGGTGACCAAGAACCCGATGGTCACTCTGACAGAGCTCTAGAGTTCCTGTGCAGCACTCCACCAGTTAGGCCTTTATGGTAGTACCCAGACAGAAGCCACTCCTCAGTAAAAGGCCCATGACAGCCTGCTTGGAGTTTGCCTAAAAAGGCACCTAAAGACTATCAGACCATGAGAAAGATTATCTGGTCTGATGAAACCCAGATTGAACGCTTTGGCCTGAATGACAAGCGTCACGTCTGGAGGAATCCTGTCACCATCCATATGGTGAAGCATGGTGGTGGCAGAATCATGCTGTGGGGATGTTTTTCAGCGGCAGGGCCTGGGAGACAAGTCAGGATTGACGCAAAGATGAACAGAGAGATACAGAGAGATCCTTGATGAAAACCTGCTCCAGATAGAGCTTTGTACCTCAGACAGGGGCAAAGGTTCACCTTCCAACAGGACAACAACTCTAAGCACACAGCCAAGACAACGCAGGAGTGGCTTTGGGACAAGTCTCAATGTCCCTGAGTGGCCAGGCCAGAGCCCGGACTTGAACCAGGTCGAACATCTCTGGAGAGACCTGAAAATAGCTGTGCAGCAACGCTCCCCATCCAACCTGACAGAGCTTGAGAGGATCTGCAGAGAAGAATGGGATAAACCCAAATGCAGGTGTTTATTTTTTAATTTTATTTCACCTTTATTTAACCATGTAGGCCAGTTGAGAACAAGTTCTCATTTACAACTGCGACCTGGCCAAGATAAAGCAAAGCAGTGAGCCACAAACAACAAAGAGTTACACATGAGATAAACAAACGTACAGTCAATAAACAATAAAAAAAATCTATATACAGTGTGTGCAAATGCAGTAAGATTAGGGAGGTAAGGCAATAAATAGGCCATAGTGGTGAAATAATTACAATTGAGCAATTAAACACTGGAGTGATAGATGTGCAGAAGATGAATGTGCAAGTAGAGATAGTGTGATGCAAAGGAGCAAAATAATAAATAATCATATGGGGATGAGGTAGTTGGGTTGGCTATTTTCAGATGGGCTGTGTATAGGTGCAATGATCAGTAAGCTGCTCTGACAGCTGATGCTTAAAGTTAGTGAGGGAGATATAAGACTCCAGCTTCAGTGATTTTTGGAATTGGTTCCAGTCATTGGCAGCAGAGAACTGGAAGGAAAGGCAGCCAAAGGTAAGAGTTGGCTTTGGGGAAGACCAGTGAAATATACCTGCTGGAACACGTGCTACGGGTGGGTGCTGCTATGGTGACCAGTGAGCTGAGATAAGGCGGGGCTTTACATAGCAAAGACTTATAGATGACCTAGAGCCAATGGGTTTAGCAATAAATATGAAGCGAGGACCAGCCAACGAGAGCATACAGGTCGCAGTGGTGGGTAGTATATGGGACTTTGGTGACAAAACAGACAGCACTGTGATGGACTACATCCAATTTGCTGAGTAGAGTGTTGGAGGCTAAGTAAATGACATTTCCAAAGTCAAGGATCAGTAGGATAGTCAGTTTCACAAGGGAATGTTTGGCAGCATGAGTGAAGGATGCCACATAGTCAGAACCGTCCAGAGCAGTGATGCTAGACTGGGGCGCGGGTGCGGGCAGTGATTGGTTGAAGAGCAAGCATTTAGTTTTACTTGCATTTAAGAACAGTTGGATGCCACAGAAGGAGTGTTGTATGGCATTGAAGCTCGTCTGGATGTTTGTTAACAGTGTCCAAAGAAAGGCCAGAAGTATACAGAATGGTGTCGTCTGCGTAGAGGTGGATCAGAGAATCACCAGCAGCGAGAGCGACATCATTGATGTATACAGAGAAAAGAGTCGGCCTGAGAATTTAACCCTGTGGCACCCCCATAGAGACTGTATGAGGTCCGGACAACAGGCCCTCCGATTTGACACACTGAACACTATCTGAGAAGTAGTTGGTGAACCAGGCTAGGCAGTCATTTGAGAAGCCAAGGCTATTGAGTCTAGCAATAAGAATGTGGTGATTGAGTCGAAAGCCTTGGCCAGGTCGATGAAGATGGCTGCAAAGTATTGTATTTCATCGATGGTGGTTATAATATCATTTAGGACCTTGAGCGTGGCTGAGGTGCACCCATGACCAGCTCGGAAACCAGATTGCAAAGCGGAGAAGGTACGGTGGGATTCGAAATGGTAGGTGATCTGTTTGTTAACTTGGCTTTCGAAGACCTTAGAAAGGCAGGGTAGGGTAGATATAGGTCTGTGACAGTTTGGGTTTAGAGTGTCTCCCCCTTTGAAGAGGGGGATGACCGCTGCAGCTTTCCAATCTTTATGGATCTCAGCCGATACAAAAGTGAGGTTGAACAGGCTGGTAATAGGGTTTGCAACAATTGCGGTGGATCATTTTAGAAAAAGAGGGTCCAGATTGTCTAGCCCAGCTGATTTGTAGGGGTCCAGATTTTGCCGCTCTTTCAGAGCATCAGCTATCTGGAATTGGGTGAAGGAGAAATGGGGAGGCTTGGGCAAGGTTCTGTGAGGGGTGCAGAGCTGTTGACCGGTGTTGGGGTAGCCAAGTGGAAAGCATGGCCAGCCATAGAAAAATGCTTATTGAAATTCTCAATTATTGTAGATTTATCGGTGGTGACAGTGATTCCTAGCTTCAGTGCAGTGGGCAGCTGGGAGGAGGTGCTCTTATTCTCCATGGAATTACAGTGTCCCAGAACTTATTGGAGTTTGTGCTAATGGATGCAAATTTCTGTTTGAAAAAGCTAGCCTTTGCTTTCCTAACTGCCTGTGTATATTGGTTCCTAACTCCCTGACAAGTTGCATATTGCGGGGGCTAATGCAATACGCCACAGGATATTTTTGTGCTGGTCAAGGGCAGTCAAGTCTGGAGTGAACCAAGGGCTATATCTGTTCTTAGTTCTACATTTTTTGAAATGGGCATGCATATTTAAGATGGTGAGGAAAGCACTTTTAAAGAATAACCAGGCATCCTCTACTGACGGAATGAGGTCAATATCCTTCTAGGATACCCGGGCCAGGTTGATTAGAAAGGCCTGCTCGCTGAAGTGTTTTAGGGAGCATTTGACCGTGATGAGGGAGGGGTGGTCGGTTGACTACGGACCCATAACGGACGCAGGCAATGAGGCAGTGATCGCTGAGATCCTGGTTGAAGCAGAGGTGTATTTAGAGGGCAGGTTGGTCAGGATGATATCTATAAGGGTGCCCGTGTTTACGGAATTTGGGCTGTACCTGGTAGGTTCCTTGATAATTTGTGTGAGATTGAGGGCATCTAGCTTAGATTTTAGGATGGCCGGGGTGTTAAGCATATCCCAGTTTAGGTCACCTAACAGTACAAACTCTGAAGATAAATGGGAGGCAATTAATTCACATATGGTCTCCAGGGCACAGCTGGGGGCTGAGGGGGGTCTATAACAAGCAGCACCAGTGAGAGACTTACAGAAGTCAACAAATGATAGCGTCTAGGGAATAGGAGTGGAACTGGGGCCTACAGGGCCTGGGTTAACCTGTACATCACCAGAAGAACAGAGGAGGAATAGGATAAGGGTACGGCGAAAGGCTATAAGAACTGGTCGTGTAGTGCGTTGGGGACAAAGAATAAAAGGAGCAGATTTCTGGGCGTGGTAGGATAGATTCAGGGAAAAATGTACAGACAGTGGTATAGTAGGATGTGAATACAGTGGTGGTAAACCTAGGCGTTGAGTGACGATGAGAGAGATTTAGTCTCTAAGGCCTTTTGAGCATGACTGACAGCTCTACAGTGAAATAAAACAATAAGAACTAGCCAAGACAGCAGTAGACAAGGCATATTGACATTAGAGAGAGGCATAAAGCAATCACGGGTGTTGATCAGGAGAGCTAAGACAATGGGCAAATGGTGATGAATGGGCAGAGCGGGTCAGATAGGTACATACTGGACCTGAGTTCGAGGCTGGGGCTGACAGGTAAACAAAATGAGGTACCGTGTTATTGAAACAGTCCAGGGGGCATCAGCTGTGTAGCCGAGTGCTCATAGGGTCAAAAGAGCAGCAATCGGTGAGTCAGGGTGTCACTACTACGCTAGGCGTGCAGGGGACACAGCGTTCAGAAAAGCTAGCGGGCCGGGACTAGCAGATGGTTTTTCGGTGACATCATAACAGAATATCCTGTTGAGACCACATCGGGTGATCACATCGGCAGTCCAGTCGTGATGGATCGGCGGGGCTCCGTGTTGACAATAAAGGGTCCAGGGCAATTGGCAAAGGAGGTATTGTAGCCCTAGAATTAGCTGGTATACGGGCCTAGCTCGAGGCTAGATCAAGGCTAGCTGGTGCTTGCCACAGGACAGAGGCGTTAGCTAACAATAGCCACTCGATGATCTGGTGTAATAATCCAGAGCGGCAGGAATTCGGTGATGAGGTAGCGTGCCAAGCTTGTGTGCCAAGCTTGTAGTGTCATACCTAAGATGACTTGAGGTTGTAATCGCTGCAAAAGGTGCTTCAACAAAGTACTGAGTAAACGGTCTGAATACTAATGTAAATGTCATATTTGTTTTTTTAGTGTTTTAATAAATTAGCTAAATAAATAAATACATGTTTTTTGCTTTGTCATTATGGGGTATTGTGGGTAGATTGATGAAGGAAAAAATTATTTAATACATTTTGGAATAAGGCTGTAAAAGTCAAGAGTCTGAATACTTTCTGAATGCACTGTATGTCTGTCCTGAGTGGGGCATAAATAGATGATTTGATGTTTGACAGTCAATCAATAGAACATTACGCAGACACAGAGAGGGTTTCCATGGAAACAGATGACAGAGAGAAGAGAGGAGGAGAAGACATGAGAAGACAGGAGAGGTTGGTTAACTTCAGTGGAGGCTCCTCAGGGGAGAACTATCCTCCTCAGTGAATTTCATAAAAATGTAAATAGTAAAACATTAAAAAAGTTATCATTTTTAGATAAAACTATACTAAATATAATCACGTGTCACAAAATAGTTGATTAAAACTCACAGTTTTACTATGAAGGTCTACAGTAGCCTCAGCAGCACTCTGTAGGGTAGTACCATGGTGTAGCTGGAGGACAGCTAGTGTCTGTTCTCCTCTGGGTACATTGACTTCAATTTAAAACCTGGGAGGCTCATGGTTCTCACCCCCTTCCATAGACTTATACAGTAATTATAACAAATTCCTGAGGACGACCTCCAACTTATCAGAGCTCTTGCAGCATGAACTGGCATGTTGTCCAAACAATCACAGGATCAGATAATGAATATAGTACTGAAAGCATAAGCTTCAGCTAGCTAACACTGAACTGCATAACATCTGGTGAGTAGTTGACTCAAATAGAGAGAAAGACAATGGTTGATCAGTTTTGAACAAATTAACTTCTTCCAAAATGAAGGAGAAGCAAGAGATTGGGAGAGAGCGAAAGCTAGCTCTATTTTTTTAAACATTTCCTTAGCTAGCGATTGCAGCTAGCTAGTTTAGCCTACTTAGACAGTTGTAGCAACCTCATGATGGGTATAGGGAAAATAAGAGTATCATGTAGTAGCCTAAACCTATCGATGTTACATTGAACTGGGTGAATGGAATATGAATGACAGTGATTCAGAGAAAAAGGAAAGGAGAAATGACAGGAAAGGAGAAAAAGGAAGATGGCTGGGAAGGAGGAAATGGAAAGAGCAGGGCTTGGGAGGTTAGACTCTCGTTCCTCCTTCCCTCTTTTATGAGATGTTAAATCTCTTTGAAGAGCAACGTCCAACCCCCAACTCCCTATACCCAGTATTTTAGCTACATCTTCTCCATCATTACCACTGCATTGGGGTGTTTATACATATTCCTGATATGCTTATTAAAGGGTCTGGCTGTGTAGAATGGTCGGTAATGTCTGTAGACTGAGTGAGTGATGTAAAGTTATGTGTGTATCCCTGCAGCTATTAAAGCCTATTATTTGCACCATTTTAAATGCAATTGACTAAAGTCAACTAAAGTCATTAAAGCATAACCAACCCAGCCAGTCAAATGACTAACTAAAGTCATTACAACATAACCAACCCAGCCTGTAACGTTCCTGACCTGTTTTATGTTGTTTTTGTATGTGTTTATGGTCAGGGCGTGTGTTTTGGGTGGGCAGTCTATGTTTTCTGTTTCTATGTTGGTTTTGGGTTGCCTGGTATGGCTCTTAATTAGAGGCAGGTGTTTTGCGTTTTCCTCTAATTGAGAGTCATATTTAGGTAGGGTGTTCTCACTGTTTGTTTGTGGGTGATTGTCTTCCGTATCTGTGTTATTTTTGCACCATACGGGACTGTTTGGCTGTTCGTTTATTTTGATGTAGTCTGTTCCTGTCCGTGAGTTTTACGTTGTAGTTAAGTAAGTTCATGTTCAGGTTTTCGTCTACGTCGTTTTTTTTGTTTTGTAAATTTGTAAGTGTTTGTTTTCGTGTTGCCATCGTTGCAAATAAAGAGATGGCTTATTTCCCGAATGCTGCGTATTGGTCCACTGATCCTTCTCTCCTCTCCTCATCCGAGGAAGAGGAGAACGACAGCCCTTACACAGCCAGTCAAATGACTAACTAAAGTCATTACAGCATAACCAACCTAGCCAGTCAAATGACTAACTAAAGTCATTACAGCATGACCAACCTAGCCAGTCAAATGACTAACTAAAGTCATTACAGCATAACCAACCCAGCAAGTCAAATTACTAACTAAAGTCATTACAGCATGACCAACCTAGCCAGTCAAATGACTAACTAAAGTCATTACAGCATGACCAACCTAGCCAGTCAAATGACTAACTAAAGTCATTACAGCATGACCAACCTAGCCAGTCAAATGACTAACTAAAGTCATTACAGCATAACCAACCCAGCCAGTCAAATGACTAACTAAAGTCATTACAGCATGACCAACCTAGCCAGTCAAATGACTAACTAAAGTCATTACAGCATAACCAACCCAGCAAGTCAAATTACTAACTAAAGTCATTACAGCATGACCAACCTAGCCAGTCAAATGACTAACTAAAGTCATTACAGCATAACCAACCCAGCAAGTCAAATTACTAACTAAAGTCATTACAGCATGACCAACCTAGCCAGTCAAATGACTAACTAAAGTCATTACAGCATGACCAACCTAGCCAGTCAAATGACTAACTAAAGTCATTACAGCATGACCAACCTAGCCAGTCAAATTACTAACTAAAGTCATTACAGCATGACCAACCTAGCCAGTCAAATGACTAACTAAAGTCATTACAGCATGACCAACCTAGCCAGTCAAATGACTAACTAAAGTCATTACAGCATGACCAACTTAGCTGGTAAAATGACTAACTAAAGTCATTACAGCATGACCAACCTAGCCAGTCAAATGACTAACTAAAGTCATTACAGCATAACCAACCCAGCCAGTCAAATGACTAACTAAAGTCATTACAGCATGACCAACTTAGCTGGTAAAATGACTAACTAAAGTCATTACAGCATAACCAACCTAGCCAGTCAAATGACTAGCTAAAGTCATTAAAGCATAACCAACCCAGCCAGTCAAATGACTAACTAAAGTCATTACAGCATAACCAACCCAGCCAGTCAAATGACTAACTAAAGTCATTAAAGCATAACCAACCCAGCCAGTCAAATGACTAACTAAAGTCATTACAGCATAACCAACCCAGCCAGTCAAATGACTAACTAAAGTCGTTAAAGCATAACCAACCCAGCCAGTCAAATGACTAACTAAAGTCATTACAGCATAACCAACTCAGCCAGTCAAATGACTAACTAAAGTCATTACAGCATAACCAACTCAGCCAGTCAAATGACTAACTAAAGTCATTAACAGGTCCCCTTAAAGTCCTTGAGAAAATGGCTGTTTTTGTATGACATATTTGAATGAATTTGGATGTTTGTGCGTGTGTGTGCGTGTGTCTGTGTGTGTGCGCGTGTGCGTGTGTGTGTGTGTGTGCGCGCGAGTGCGTGCGCGTGCGTGTGTGTGTGCCCACAGAGTCAACGTTTTTATGACTTATTTGAACAGAAAGAAAAAGCTGAAGGATGATTAATTGCCACTATAAAGAAGTACATTCTGTCTTTCTACTTGGAAAATAAATACATAGATTGGTAAGGTGGCTATTGGCCAATCAATACTACTGATATTCAGTTGCAGTCAGCCCTTTGAAAGCATCCAATCTACTCTAGGGAGAGCAGAGATTCAACGGCATTACAGTTGTTCAGGTCATGACAGAGAAATATTGCAGGGAGCAATCTAAGAATCCAATAATTTATTTTGATATGAAACGGAATGAAGAAAGGGAAATTAAATCTGAGGTTTGTAAGTTTACAGCTGAGACAGAGAGAGAGAGAGAGAGAGAGAGAGAGGGGGGAAAAAGAGAGACAGAGAGAGAGAGAGAGAGAGAGAGAGAGAGACAGGGAGAGGAAAAAGAGAAGGAAAGGGGAGGATAAGGACAGATAGGGTGAAGGAGGTATATAAAGGCAACAAGGAAGACAGATTGTCTTTTTGGAGACCTCTCTCTCTCTCAATCTCTGTCTCTCTCAGCCCATGGCTACAATTAACTAATATGGCTATCTCTTCCTGCCTGGCTCACAGCCCTTACACCACTGTGTGACACAGTAGACCACTCACTCCTCTACTGACCCTTTCTTGTTTAACCCCAGTAGACCAGACTCCTCCTCTACTGACCCTTTCCTGTTTAACCCCCAGTAGAGCAGACTCCTGTTCTACTGACCCTTTCCTGTTTAACCCCCAGTAGACCAGACACTACTCCTCTACTGACCCTTTCCTGTTTAACCCCAGTAGACCAGTCTCCTCCTCTACTGACCCTTTCCTGTTTAACCCCAGTAGACCAGACACTACTCCTCTACTGACCCTTTCCTTTTTAACCCCAGTAGACCAGACTCCTCCTCTAATGACCCTTTCCTGTTTAACCCCAGTAGACCAGACTCCTGCTGTACTGACCCTTTCCTGTTTAACCCCAGTAGACCAGACACTCCTCCTCTACTGACCCTTTCCTGTTTAACCCCAGTAGACCAGACTCCTGCTGTACTGACCCTTTCCTGTTTAACCCCCAGTAGACCAGACTCCTGTTCTACTGACCCTTTCCTGTTTAACCCCAGTAGACCAGACACTACTCCTCTACTGACCCTTTCCTGTTTAACCCCCAGTAGACCAGACTCCTCCTCTACTGACCCTTTCCTGTTTATCCCCAGTAGACCAGACTCCTGCTGTACTGACCCTTTCCTGTTTAACCCCCAGTAGACCAGACACTCCTCCTCTACTGACCCTTTCCTGTTTAACCCCAGTAGACCAGACTCCTCCTCTAATGACCCTTTCCTGTTTAACCCCCAGTAGACCAGACTCCTGTTCTACTGACCCTTTCCTGTTTAACCCCAGTAGACCAGACACTACTCCTCTACTGACCCTTTCCTGTTTAACCCCCAGTAGACCAGACTCCTCCTCTAATGACCCTTTCCTGTTTAACCCCCAGTAGACCAGACACTACTCCTCTACTGACCCTTTCCTGTTTAACCCCAGTAGACCAGACTCCTCCTCTACTGACCCTTTCCTGTTTAACCCCAGTAGACCAGACTCCTGTTCTACTGACCCTTTCCTGTTAAACCCCCAGTAGACCAGACTCCTCCTCTACTGACCCTTTCCTGTTTATCCCCAGTAGACCAGACTCCTCCTCTACTGACCCTTTCCTGTTTAACCCCAGTAGACCAGACTCCTGCTGTACTGACCCTTTCCTGTTTAACCCCAGTAGACCAGACACTACTCCTCTACTGACCCTTTCCTGTTTAACCCCAGTAGACCAGACTCCTCCTCTACTGACCCTTTCCTGTTTAACCCCAGTAGACCAGACTCCTCCTCTACTGACCCTTTCCTGTTTAACCCCAGTAGACCAGACTCCTCCTCTACTGACCCTTTCCTGTTTAACCCCAGTAGACCAGACTCCTGTTCTACTGACCCTTTCCTGTTTAACCCCAGTAGACCAGACACTACTCCTCTACTGACCCTTTCCTGTTTAACCCCAGTAGACCAGACTCCTGTTCTACTGACCCTTTCCTGTTTAACCCCAGTAGACCAGACTCCTCCTCTACTGACCCTTTCCTGTTTAACCCCAGTAGACCAGACTCCTGTTCTACTGACCCTTTCCTGTTTAACCCCAGTAGACCAGACACTACTCCTCTACTGACCCTTTCCTGTTTAACCCCCAGTAGACCAGACTCCTCCTCTACTGACCCTTTCCTGTTTAACCCCTGTAGACCAGACTCCTGTTCTACTGACCCTTTCCTGTTTAACCCCAGTAGACCAGACACTACTCCTCTACTGACCCTTTCCTGTTTAACCCCAGTAGACCAGACTCCTGTTCTACTGACCCTTTCCTGTTTAACCCCAGTAGACCAGACTCCTCCTCTACTGACCCTTTCCTGTTTAACCCCAGTAGACCAGACTCCTCCTCTACTGACCCTTTCCTGTTTAACCCCAGTAGACCAGACTCCTGTTCTACTGACCCTTTCCTGTTTAACCCCAGTAGACCAGACTCCTCCTCTACTGACCCTTTCCTGTTTAACCCCAGTAGACCAGACACTACTCCTCTACTACTATGTCACTGTCCTACTCACACCATTCTACCAGTGTGTCCTACACTACAATCTGTTAGCTCTGTGGTGTTCTGCTGAAAGTTGTTTGACCTGTGAAACCTTAACAACCATATATTTAAGCAATACGGCCCGATGGGGTGTGGCTAAGGGCTGTTCTTACGCACGATGCAACACAGAGTGCCTGGATACAGCCCTTAGCCTTGGTATATTGGCCATATACCACAAACCCGAGGTGCCGTATTGCTATTACAAAATGGCTACCAACATAGTTAGAGCAGTAAAAATAAACGTTTTGTCATACCCATGGTATACGGTCTGATATACCACGGCTTTTAGCCAATCAACATTCAGGGCTCGAACCACCCAGTTTATAATGAGAGTTAGGTCTTCATGTTCATTTCTCAATCAAGTGTTGGGATCACTACCAACGATCAAGTGTTGGGATCACTACCAACGATCAAGTGTCGGGATCACTACCAACGATCAAGTGTCGGGATCACTACCAACGATCAAGTGTCGGGATCACTACCAACGATCAAGTGTCGGGATCACTACCAACGATCAAGTGTCGGGATTACTACCAACGATCAAGTGTCGGGATCACTACCAACGATCAAGTGTCGGGATCACTACCAACGATCAAGTGTCGGGATCACTACCAACGATCAAGTGTCGGGATCACTACCAACGATCAAGTGTCGGGATCACTACCAACGATCAAGTGTCGGGATCACTACCAACGATCAAGTGTCGGGATCACTACCAACGATCAAGTGTCGGGGTCACTACCAACGATCAAGTGTCGGGATTACTACCAACGATCAAGTGTCGGGATCACTACCAACGATCAAGTGTCGGGATCACTACCAACGATCAATTGTCGGGATCACTACCAACGATCAAGTGTCGGGATCACTACCAACGATCAAGTGTCGGGATCACTACCAATGATCAAGTGTCGGGATCACTACCAACGATCAAGTGTCGGGATTACTACCAACGATCAAGTGTCGGGATCACTACCAACGATCAAGTGTCGGGATCACTACCAACGATCAAGTGTCGGGATTACTACCAACGATCAAGTGTCGGGATCACTACCAACGATCAAGTGTCGGGATCACTACCAACGATTTGAATATCTGCATTTTAGAAAGTTGTTCAGGTTTGAAGGAAATTCCAATGAAACTATAGTCTTGAATTACCCCTGAATAGAGATTTTGCTGTCTCGCCTTCTTCTCTCAATGGAATAGAATATTAAGCACTACAAACATAGACCTGTCCAGTCAATTATAGCAAGAAGGAAAACAAAACAAACAATACAAAATGGCTGAGCGACCACATTATGTTTCAGGAATCAGTCAACTCCTGATAAATGGCCGTGCGACCACATTATGTTGCAGGAATCAGTCAACTCCTGATAAATGGCTGAGCGACCACATTATGTTGCAGGAATCAGTCAACTCCTGATAAATGGCTGAGCGACCACATTATGTTGCAGGAATCAGTCAACTCCTGATAAATGGCTGTGCGACCACATTATGTTGCAGGAATCAGTCAACTCCTGATAAATGGCTGAGCGACCACATTATGTTGCAGGAATCAGCAATCAGTCAACTCCTGATAATGAAGCAATGAAAGTGATACAAAACCACAAGAGTCCATAAAGACACTTCTAACAGCGAGACATCAGCTAGCTCAGCCAAAATGAGCACAGATCTTCTGTTCTACCAATGAAAGAAATGGAAATTAGCATCGACTCAGCATTGAGAGTGGTTATAAGGCCTCCAATCCACTTCAGATCTGTAGCTGTAGTGGGTAATAAGGATTCCATGACTGTAGCTGTAGTGGGTTATGAGGATTCCATGACTGTAGCTGTAGTGGGTTATGAGGATTCCATGACTGTAGGTGTAGTGGGTTATGAGGATTCCATGACTGTAGCTGTAATGGGTTATGAGGATTCCATGACTGTAGCTGTAGTGGGTTATGAGGATTCCATGACTGTAGCTGTAGTGGGTTATGAGGATTCCATGACTGTAGCTGTAGTGGGTTATGAGGATTCCATGACTGTAGCTGTAGTGGGTTATGAGGATTCCATGACTGTAGCTGTAGCGGGTTATGAGGATTCCATGATAGGCGCTTATCTCTCTAACACGAGTCTAACTAGACATGCGGGCCCAGTTAAATAGACATTACATGGCATATTCATGACAAACTGAATGTTATTGCAGAATAAACTGCATCCTTTATAGCTGTGTGTGTGTGTGTGTGTGTGTGTGTGTGTGTGTGTGTGTGTGTGTGTGTGTGTGTGTGTGTGTGTGTGTGTGTGTGTGTGTGTGTGTGTGTGTGTGTGTGTGTGTGTGTGTGTGTGTGTGTCTGAGTGTGTGTGCGTCTATATGATTGCATACGCGTGTGTCTGCATGCCTGTGTGTGAGTGTTTGAAAATGTGTTTGAAAGAGCTATCTCCCCAGAGGGGCTTGGTGCCTGACGGCTCTGGGCTGGAAACAAGCTTTATGTTCTTCTGCATTAAAATGCCATTCTGGCTGCCAGCTCCAAGCCTCAGCATTGAAGGAGCACAGGATTCTGCTTACAAACCAGAGCAAACAGTGAGAATGGATGGAGTAAAAATACAGTATGACGTGCTCTGACTGCTCATACTAAAGTACAGTGGGTTTGGGAAATACTTTTATTTAAAACAAGATGATATCTAGAACATAAAATGATTGTTCCCATATGAGAACCCTTTGAAAACCCCTTCTTGGATCCAGGTAGAACATTTTACACAGAGGGTTCAGCCTGGAACCAAAAACATTTCTCGCACGAAGACAGCCGAAGAACACTTTGGAACCCTTTTTTCTAAGAGTGAACTGAAGTAACACTGCATGAGCACGAACACGTCTTAACCATGGCAAAGAGTGTGTGATAAAAAAATTAGGTTGACTTACAATCAGTGCTTAAATAGCAACAACATTACCTCTATGAAATGAACAACTTCCTTCAGTGTGAATCTGAGTCTGTCTGTCTGTCTGTCTGTCTGTCTGTCTGTCTGTCTGTCTGTTTCTCTGTCTGTTTCTCTGTCTGTCTGTCTCTTTCTCTCTCTCTAGCTCTCGCTCTCGCTCTCTCTCTCTCGCTCTCTCTCTCTCTCTCTCAAACACTCTCTCTCACCACAGATCAGTGACCCGTTTGTCTTTCTCTCTCACCACAGATCAGTGACCCGGTTTGTCTGTCTCTCTCACCACAGATCAGTGACCCGTTTGTCTTTCTCTCTCACCACAGATCAGTGACCCGTTTGTCTTTCTCTCTCACCACAGATCAGTGACCCGTTTGTCTTTCTCTCTCACCACAGATCAGTGACCCGGTTTGTCTGTCTCTCTCACCACAGATCATTGACCCGTTTGTCTTTCTCTCTCACCACAGATCAGTGACCCGTTTGTCTTTCTCTCTCACCACAGATCAGTGACCCGGTTTGTCTGTCTCTCTCACCACAGATCAGTGACCTGTTTGTCTTTCTCTCTCACCACAGATCAGTGACCCGTTTTGTCTTTCTCTCTCACCACAGATCAGTGACCCGGTTTGTCTGTCTCTCTCACCACAGATCAGTGACCTGTTTGTCTTTCTCTCTCACCACAGATCAGTGACCTGTTTGTCTTTCTCTCTCACCACAGATCAGTGACCCGGTTTGTCTGTCTCTCTCACCACAGATCAGTGACCTGTTTGTCTTTCTCTCTCACCACAGATCAGTGACCCGTTTTGTCTTTCTCTCTCACCACAGATCAGTGACCCGGTTTGTCTGTCTCTCTCACCACAGATCAGTGACCCGTTTGTCTTTCTCTCTCACCACAGATCAGTGACCCGTTTGTCTGTGCCGTACTGGGTTTGGTTCAGATGTGGTGTTGAAGCACATTCAGAGAGCAGCCAATAGCAGCGTACCCCAGAGCCCCAGTCGTCACAGCATGTAACTCAGCCACTCAGTCTCCCACTGTGGCCTGTGGTGTTGAAGCACATTGTGTGTGTGTGTGTGTGTGTGTGTGTGTGTGTGTGTGTGTGTGTGCATATGTGCGTGTGTACTTTTGAAGCATATTCTGATAGGCTTGTTTTGACTTGTTTCACCAATCACCATCTGCTGGGAGAAGCTGGTCAAGAGTTTGTGTTTGTTTTGGTGCAAGAGGTTAAGCTCTTTGAGTTGTCTCTGTTTGTGAATGTCAGGGTGTACTGTAACTGTCCATGTCCTTATGTATCTCTGTCAAACCGTATGTGTGTGTGTGTGTGTGTGTGTGTGTGTGTGTGTGTGTGTGTGTGTGTGTGTGTGTGGTGCAGCCGTGCTGGGGACTTTTCTACATGACTGGAGATTGTGAAATGCTCCTGGCTAAACGATGGGCGGAACGGTCACACGGAACAGAAAAACACATAGAAACATGCTCTGTCAGACACACACACACACACACACACACACACACACACACACACACACACACACTCACACACACACACACACACACACACACACACACACACACACACACACACACACACACACACACACACACACACACACACACACACACACACACACACACACACACACACACACTGCAGACAGAGTAGGAGGCAGAGTCCTCCATTAGAGCTAGAGGTAAATGGTGCTTGATCGTATAATGCCTGGATAGTTTCTTTACCTATCAGCTAACCACATCACGTTATAGCAATCTGTCCGTCGATGACACAGTCGATGCAACCATTGGTTGATGCATGCAACATCTGAGCAGGGGACAGCGATAGATTCAGAAACCTCCTACAAGAGGTACATATCTAAGCAGATAGATCAGATCAGACAGCAGAGTGGGATGTAGTCACCGTTTTAGCTCACATCCTGTCCATCATAATTTGGCTTCTTATTACACAACCAAAGGTCTCTCTCTCTCTCTCTCTCTCTCTCTCTCTCTCTCTCTCTCTCTCTCTCTCTCTCTCTCTCTCTCTCTCTCTCTCTCTCTCTCTCTCAGTCTCAGTCTCAGTCTCTCTCTCTCTCTCTCTCTCTCTCTCTCTCTCTCTCTCTCTCTCTGCCTCTCTGCCTCTCTCTCTCTCTCTCTCTCAGTCTCTCTCTCTCTCTCAGTCTCTCTCTCTCTCTCTCGCTCTCAGTCTCTCTCTCTCTCTCTCTCTCTCTCAGTCTCGCTCTCTCTCTCACCACAGATCAGGATCAATGCAGCAATTACACATTGATTATGTCCTCAGTGATCATTGACTACCTCATATAATAATGTATCTTCAGTGTGATCAAGTCTCCCTTACAGGGTTGATGAACTACTGTTGTTCAATGGTCAATGCTGTGTTTCTACTTAATAGTCACAACAGTTACTGAGAGCCACAGACCAGATGCCTTTAGTTTAAATGTGGAAAATAATTCTTGAAACATCAAGAAATTGCACTAGGTACACAATTGGTTCCCATTGTTAGTGTCTTCTCGGTATCTCAGCACACCATAGCTGTGTGTTCCCGAAGCTAATAGCATTTCTACTCTGCGCTGTAAGGTCAGCAGGACCATTACATCGTAGGATAATTACTCATTCAAATAATTCAGGCAAACAAACATCCAACAGTTTGACAGTGCTGCATTGCATAACCGGGTTGAGGCACTAGTTGAGCTACGAACGTTTTCAAGTGATTTATTGAAGTCCCGTGTGGCTTAGTTGGTAGGATGTTACACTTGTAAAGCCAGGGTTGTGTGTTCAATTCCCATGTGGGACCAGTTTGACTAAGTGTGCCTGCAATGTAACCAATGGAAGCCCCAATTGGATAAAACTATCTTGCACTCCATGCAGGCTCAATAAAATGCTCTAAGTCTTTGAAAATAAGACAATTACTATTTGAAACCAGCAGGTCTGGGCTGCAGGCAGCTGAGGTTTAGTTTTCTGTGGGGGTAGGGGATAGAGGATATCACTTCCCCTAGAAGGAAATGCTCATATCAGTTCCATCCTGATTCAGGGAGAGAGAGAGATGGCCTATACACAATACCCCATAATGTCAAAGTGGAATTCTATATTTTTAAATGTTTACAAATGTATAAAAAATGAAAAGCTGAAATGTCTTGAGTCAATAACTATTCAACCACCCTTTGTTATGGGAAGCTTAAATAAGTCCATGAGTAAAAATGTGCTTAACAAGTGACGTTATAAGTTGCTGGACTCTGTATATAAGAATAGTATTTAATTCCATAGAGTTGATGTCCGCTCCCCAGCGGAAATCAAATTATCATAAAAAAAAAAACTATCCATAAAAATCTGTCAATTTAAGCTAGAGATATCTGTTATGCGTCTCAATCCATCGCATCCCCCGATGTCACACTTCCACGTCTGCGGTGAAAGGTGACAGCGGTATTTGTCAGACCATGAGACATCCCGAAATTGGTCTGTAACGTCCGAATGGTTTGACCTAGAAACTACCCCTCTATGGAAAGATGAGACTCTCACGAACAGGATGGTGTTCTCCGTTTTGCTCTATGTCCTCCAGAAGCATCTTGGGACTCGTCTGAATTCGGTATATTCGGTATAGAGTCTCGTACCGTGTATTTATTAGAGCTTTAACCTTGTTCTTTTGTTTGGACTACATCCCTGTGTTTTTGTATAGGTGTTTGTTTTGGGCTTTATCCCTGTGCCTTTCATGGCATGTTGTTTATTTTGGGTGGAGTATTAAACCCCCCTATTACGAATTCCTGAGCCTGTCTCCAATCATTTATACAACGTCACACTTTCATCATTACGCGCACATGGCTTTCATCATTAAGCGCACCTGTTCTCCATTACCTCACTCATTACCTCCCCTTTATCTGGCACCAGTAGGTGTAAAGTACTTAATAAAAAATACTTTAAAGTACTACACAAGTAGGTTTTTGGGGTATATGTGATTTCTTTTTTATATTTTTGGCAACTTTTACTTTTACTTCACCACATTCCTAAAGAAAATAATGTACTTTTTACTCCATACATTTTCCCTTACACCCAAAAGTACTTGCTACATTTTGACAGGAAAATGGCCCAATTCACACTCTTATCAAGACAACATCCCTGGTCATCTCTACTGCCTCTGATCTGGTGGACTCACTAAACGCAAATGCTTCGTTTGTAAACTATGTCTGAGCGTTGGAGTGTCTGAGTGTCAGAGTGTGCCCCTGGCTATCTGTAAACTATGTCTGAGCGTTGGAGTGTCTGAGTGTCAGAGTGTGCCCCTGGCTATCTGTAAAATATGTCTGAGTGTTGGAGTGTCTGAGTGTCAGAGTGTGCCCCTGGCTATCTGTAGACTATGTCTGAGTGTTGGAGTGTCTGAGTGTCAGAGTGTGCCCCTGGCTATCTGTAGACTATGTCTGAGTGTTGGAGTGTCTGAGTGTCAGAGTGTGCCCCTGGCTATCTGTAGACTATGTCTGAGTGTTGGAGTGTCTGAGTGTCAGAGTGTGCCCCTGGCTATCTGTAGACTATGTCTGAGTGTTGGAGTGTCTGAGTGTCAGAGTGTGCCCCTGGCTATCTGTAAACTATGTCTGAGTGTTGGAGTGTCTGAGTGTCAGAGTGTGCCCCTGGCTATCTGTAGACTATGTCTGAGTGTTGGAGTGTCTGAGTGTCAGAGTGTGCCCCTGGCTATCTGTAGACTATGTCTGAGTGTTGGAGTGTCTGAGTGTCAGAGTGTGCCCCTGGCTATCTGTAAACTATGTCTGAGTGTTGGAGTGTCTGAGTGTCAGAGTGTGCCCCTGGCTATCTGTAGACTATGTCTGAGTGTTGGAGTGTCTGAGTGTCAGAGTGTGCCCCTGGCTATCTGTAGACTATGTCTGAGTGTTGGAGTGTCTGAGTGTCAGAGTGTGCCCCTGGCTATCTGTAAACTATGTCTGAGTGTTGGAGTGTCTGAGTGTCAGAGTGTGCCCCTGGCTATCTGTAAACTATGTCTGAGCGTTGGAGTGTCTGAGTGTCAGAGTGTGCCCCTGGCTATCTGTAAAATATGTCTGAGTGTTGGAGTGTCTGAGTGTCAGAGTGTGCCCCTGGCTATCTGTAAACTATGTCTGAGCGTTGGAGTGTCTGAGTGTCAGAGTGTGCCCCTGGCTATCTGTAAACTATGTCTGAGTGTTGGAGTGTCTGAGTGTCAGAGTGTGCCCCTGGCTATCTGTAAACTATGTCTGAGTGTTGGAGTGTCTGAGTGTCAGAGTGTGCCCCTGGCTATCTGTAGACTATGTCTGAGTGTTGGAGTGTCTGAGTGTCAGAGTGTGCCCCTGGCTATCTGTAAACTATGTCTGAGTGTTGGAGTGTCTGAGTGTCAGAGTGTGCCCCTGGCTATCTGTAAACTATGTCTGAGTGTTGGAGTGTCTGAGTGTCAGAGTGTGCCCCTGGCTATCTGTAAACTATGTCTGAGCGTTGGAGTGTCTGAGTGTCAGAGTGTGCCCCTGGCTATCTGTAGACTATGTCTGAGTGTTGGAGTGTCTGAGTGTCAGAGTGTGCCCCTGGCTATCTGTAGACTATGTCTGAGTGTTGGAGTGTCTGAGTGTCAGAGTGTGCCCCTGGCTATCTGTAAACTATGTCTGAGTGTTGGAGTGTCTGAGTGTCAGAGTGTGCCCCTGGCTATCTATCAATGAAAAGAAAATTGTGTCATCTGGATTGCTTAATTTAAGGAGCTTGAAATTATTTATACTTTTACTTTTGATACTTAAGTACATTTGAGCAATTCCATTTACTTTTGATACTTAAGTATAATTTTACCAAATACTTTTAGACTTTTACTCAAGTAGTATTTTATTGGGTGACTAACTTTTACTTGAGTAATTTTCTATTAATGTATCTTTACTTTTACTCAAGAATGACAATTGAGTACTTTTTCCACCACTGTCTGACACTCTCTTAGGTTCCTTCCCCAGGCTGTATTGTTTCTGTTTGTTCATGTCTAGATGCTAGTCCTACGTTGTATCATTTCATGTCCGTTGTTATATTAAACTTACCACCTGCACCTGGTTCTCAAGTCCCAGCGTCTACGTTACACATAGAGGAAACTGGAACAGCTTTGCTTTCCAACAGACACTGGGAGACACATTCACCTGTTATCATGACAATAACCTAAAACACAAGGCCAAATATACACTGGAGTTGCTTACTAAGATGACATCGAATGCTCCTGAGTGGCCAAGTTACGGTTTTGACTTAAATCGGCTTGAAAATCTATGGCACGTCTTGAAAATGGCTGTCTAGCAATGATCAACAACCAACTTGACAGAGCTTGAAGAATTATTTTAGTAATAATGTACAAATATTGTACAATCCAGGTGTGTAAAGCTCTTAGAGACTTACCCAGAATGACTCACAGCTGTAATCACTGACTAAGGTGAATCTAACATTTATTGAATACTTGAATTCGTTTTCTGTAAATTTGCAAACGTATCTAAAAATATGATTTTACTTTGTCATTATGGGGTATTGTGTTTAGATGGGTGAGAAAAAAAATGGTCAATTGAATCAATTTTGAATTCAGGCTGTATCACAACAAAATGTGAAATAATTCAAGGGGTATGAATACTTTCTGAAGGCAGTGTATGTGTGTATGTGTGCAGGTGTCCACGGATGTGTGTGTGCAGGTGTCCACGGATGTGTGTGGGTGCTCTGCCTGGGCAGTCAGTGGTAACATCTTCGAGCTCACAACACTGAGCAAAGAGTCAAGGGATTGTGTCTGTGAAGATCAGAGAGGAGAGGAAGAGAAAAGAGAGAGGAGAGGAGAACAGAGGAAGAGAGAGGAGACGAGGACAGGAGGATTGAGGAAAGAAGAGAGGAGAGGGGTGGAGAGAGGAGAGGTGGAGAGAGGAAAGGAAGAGAGAGGAGAGGAGGAGAACAGAGGAGAGGAGAGGAGAGGAGGAGAACAGAGGACGAGAGAGGAGACGAGGAGAGGAGGATTGAGGAGAGAAGAGAGGAGAGGGGTGGAGAGAGGAGAGGTGGAGAGAGGAGAGGAAGAGAGAGGAGAGGAGAGGAGGAGAACAGAGGAGAGGAGAGTAGAGGAGGAGAACAGAGGAGAGGAGAGGAGTGACTCACATCCTAACCCAGATACATCCTGATCAGTGTTTCCCCATGACTGGTTGGATCTGCAGGGCTAGCCTGGGTGGTGACACACACGAGCAAATACAGAAACGCACAATGGCCAACGGTGTCTGTCTGCACACACATTGTATAAGTCTCAGGCACTGCCTAGATGCACACATGATCAGTTTATGAGGATCAACCCCAATAACAACCTCTTGATATGATTACAGCAATTACTCCTTATATGTCTTCTTATGACGACTTGTTAAATTAAATCAAGACTGTCCCATGTACCCTGCAGTACATACACTGGAATGAAATGAACAGATCTAGTACAACACACTGGAATGAAATGAACAGATCTAGTACGACACACTGGAATGAAATGAACAGATCTAGTACAACACACTGGAATGAAATGATCAGATACAGTACGACACACTGGAATGAAATGAACAGATCTAGTACAACACACTGGAATGAAATAAACAGATCTAGTACAACACACTGGAATGAAATGATCAGATATAGTACGACACACTGGAATGAAATGAACAGATCTAGTACAACACACTGGAATGAAATGATCAGATCTAGTACAACACACTGGAATGAAATGAACAGATCTAGTACAACACACTGGAATGAAATGAACAGATCTAGTACGACACACTGGAATGAAATGATCAGATACAGTACGACACACTGGAATGAAATGAACAGATCTAGTACAACACACTGGAATGAAATGATCAGATACAGTACGACACACTGGAATGAAATGAACAGATCTAGTACAACACACTGGAATGAAATGAACAGATCTAGTACGACACACTGGAATGAAATGAACAGATCTAGTACAACACACTGGAATGAAATGATCAGATACAGTACGACACACTGGAATGAAATGAACAGATCTAGTACAACACACTGGAATGAAATGATCAGATATAGTACGACACACTGGAATGAAATGAACAGATCTAGTACAACACACTGGAATGAAATGATCAGATCTAGTACAACACACTGGAATGAAATGAACAGATCTAGTACAACACACTGGAATGAAATGATCAGATACAGTACGACACACTGGAATGAAATGAACAGATCTAGTACGACACACTGGAATGAAATGAACAGATCTAGTACGACACACTGGAATGAAATGAACAGATCTAGTACAACACACTGGAATGAAATGAACAGATCTAGTACGACACACTGGAATGAAATGAACAGATCTAGTACAACACACTGGAATGAAATGAACAGATCTAGTACAACACACTGGAATGAAATGAACAGATCTAGTACGACACACTGGAATTAAATGATCAGATCTAGTACAACACACTGGAAGGAAGAATAAAACCTAATAGTCAATCTCCTTCACATGCTCAACAGTGCTTCACTTCAGACTGATGAATCCTGAATCTATTGTTTACATCTCCAGTGTCCCACAGGCCCAGTGGATCCATATGAATGATCCATCCACAGTAAGTGGCCAATAAAACAGAATGAATCACAGGTTAATGGATGCTCTCCAATTCAATCATTATACCAGCTTGACTGGGAGATACCACTTTACTAGACTGACTGGGAGATACCACTTTACTAGACTGACTGGGAGATACCACTTTACTAGACTGACTGGGAGATACCACTTTACTAGACTGACTGGGAGATACCACTTTACTAGACTGACTGGGAGATACCACTTTACTAGACTGACTGGGAGATACCACTTTACTAGACTGACTGGGAGATACCACTTTACTAGACTGACTGGGAGATACCACTTTACTAGACTGACTGGGAGATACCACTTTACTAGACTGACTGGGAGATACCACTTTACTAGACTGACTGGGAGATACCACTTTACTAGACTGACTGAGAGATACCACTTTACTAGACTGACTGAGAGATACCACTTTACTAGACTGACTGGGAGATACCACTTTACTAGACTGACTGGGAGATACCACTTTACTAGACTGACTGGGAGATACCACTTTACTAGACTGACTGAGAGATACCACTTTTCTAGACTGACTGAGAGATAGCACTTTACTAGACTGACTGGGAGATACCACTTTACTAGACTAACTGAGAGATACCACTTTACTAAACTGACTGGGAGATACCACTTTACTAGACTGACTGAGAGATACCACTTTACTAGACTGACTGGGAGATACCACTTTACTAGACTGACTGAGAGATACCACTTTACTAGACTGACTGGGAGATACCACTTTACTAGACTGACTGGGAGATATCACTTTACTAGACTGACTGGGAGATACCACTTTACTAGACTTACTGAGAGATACCACTTTACTAGACTGACTGGGAGATACTACTTTTCTAGACTGACTGGGAGATACCACTTTACTAGACTGACTGAGAGATACCACTTTACTAGACTGACTGGGAGATACCACTTTACTCATAGTTGGAGGTGTTGTCCCCCACAAACAAGCATACACCTACTTAAACTCTAAGTAAAGCTATTTCTGAGAGAGATTAGATAAATAGATAGATAGAGACACAGAATTAGAGAGAGAAAAAGAGAGACAGGCAGAGAAGTAGAGAGAGAGATAAATAGAGAAAGAGAGGGATACAGAGATATACAGAGAGATAGACAGAGAGAGACAGACAAAGACAGAGAGAAAGAGAGAGCAAGAGAGAGATAGAGACAGAGATAGAATGAGAGAGACATAGAGAGAGAGAAACAGAGAGATAGACAGAGAGCGAGACACAGAGATATAGACAGAGATAAAGACAGAGAAAGAGAGAGAAAGAGAAAGACAGAAAGAGAAGGAGAGAGAGAGACAGACACACACAGAAAGAGAGAGGTAGACAGAGAGAGAGAGAGAGAGATAGATAGATATACAGAGAAAGAGAAAGACAGAGAGACTGACAGAGAGAAGGAAAGAGATAGAGCGAGAGCGAGAGACAGAGATATAGACAGAGAGAGAGAGACAAATAGATAGATATACAGAGAAAGAGAAAGACAGAGAGACTGACAGAGAGAAGGAAAGAGATAGAGAGAGATGGAGACAGAGATATTGACAGAGAGAGAGACAAATAGATAGATATACAGAGAATGACAGAGAGAAGGAAAGAGAAAGACAGAGAGACTGACAGAGAGAAGGAAAGAGATAGAGAGAGATTGAGACAGAGAGAAGGAAAGAGATAGAGAGAGAGACTGACAGAGAGAAGGAAAGAGATAGAGAGAGAGACTGACAGAAGGAAAGAGATAGAGAGAGAGACAGAGAGCGAGAGACATAGATATAGACAGAGAGAGACAAATAGATAGATATACAGAGAGAATGACAGAGAGAAGGAAAGAGAAATACAGAGAGACTGACAGAGAGAAGGAAAGAGAAATACAGAGAGACTGACAGAGAGAAGGAAAGAGAAAGACAGAGAGACTGACAGAGAGAAGGAAAGAGATAGAGAGAGATGAGCAGATGAGCTCCTGTATTTTCAGCATGTTTTTACAAAAATACAGATTTAGAGATAAACTTGGATTTTTCAGCAAGGACTTACACAGGATACTACCCTCCACAACATTACATTCACTATGTCACCAGGACATATACAGGATACTACCCTCCACAACATAACCTTCACTATGTCAACAGGACATATACAGGATACTACCCTCCACAACATTACCTTCACTATGTCAACAGGACATATACAGGATACTACCCTCCACAACATTACATTCACTATGTCAACAGGACATATACAGGATACTACCCTCCACAACATTACCATCACTATGTCACCAGGACATATACAGGATACTACCCTCCACAACATTACCATCACTATGTCACCAGGACATATACAGGATGCTACCCTCCACAACATTACCTTCACTATGTCACCAGGACATATACAGGATACTACCCTCCACAACATTACCTTCACTATGTCACCAGGACATATACAGGATACTACCCTCCACAACATAACCTTCACTATGTCACCAGGACATATACAGGATACTACACTCCACAACATTACATTCACTATGTCACCAGGACATATACAGGATGCTACCCTCCACAACATTACCTTCACTATGTCACCAGGACATATACAGGATACTACCCTCCACAACATTACCTTCACTATGTCACCAGGACATATACAGGATGCTACCCTCCACAACATTACCTTCACTATGTCACCAGGACATATACAGGATACTACCCTCCACAACATTACCTTCACTATGTCACCAGGACATATACAGGATGCTACCCTCCACAACATTACCTTCACTATGTCACCAGGACATATACAGGATACTACCCTCCACAACATTACCTTCACTGTCACCAGGACATATACAGGATACTACCCTCCACAACATTACCTTCACTATGTCACCAGGACATATACAGGATACTACCCTCCACAACACTATGTCACCAGAACATATACAGGATACTACCCTCCACAACATTACCTTCACTATGTCACCAGGACATATACAGGATACTACCCTCCACAACACTATGTCACCAGAACATATACAGGATACTACCCTCCACAACATTACCTTCACTATGTCACCAGGACATATACAGGATACTACCCTCCACAACAATATCTTCACTATGTCACTAGGACATAAACAGGATGCTACCCTCCACAACATTACCTTCACTATGTCACCAGGACATATACAGGATACTACCCTCCACAACATTATCTTCACTATGTCACCAGGACATATACAGGATGCTACCATCCACAAAATTACATTCACTCTAAATGAAAACTCTAAACCTACAACCTGATTTTGGAGCTATACAGCAAATGCTCTGGCAAACAAACAACAGAAACCTGAAAACACCATCCAATCTGGAACTGAGTGAGTCATGTTAAGTTTGAAGCTACTTTAAAAGCCAAGAAGAAAAATACCTTACAATGATATATTTGACTTTATAAGGACTGAATGCTAAGTTACGGCTGCCAAGCTTGCAAGGTCATATCTGACTGCAACTTCAATTTGCACTGAGGTGGGAAATGAGAGGTGTCAAAGAAGTTGAGCCCAACAATGTCAGGAAAGTTTCCCAGCCACCCCACCTAAATGCAGAAGCCTTTGAAACCCCCTAACGCTGTTCAGAGGTCATTACAGCACCATCTGGATTTAAAAAACTATAAGGCACGAAAAGAGTACAAAAAGAGGCTCCTCATGAAAAATCAAGAGACACTTTTTTGCTGACTATTATACAACGGGGAACATAAGCAACTTAATCTTCCACACAGACCATCCCCTGGCATGACACAGTGCTATATTAACCAGACCATCCCCTGGCATGACACAGTGCTATATTACCAGACCATCACCTGGCATGACACAGTGCTATATTAACCAGACCAACCCCTGGCATGACACAGTGCTATATTAACCAGACCATCCCCTGGCATGGCACAGTGCTATATTAACCAGACCATCTCCTGGCACGGCATAGTGCTATATTACCAGACCATCCCCTGGCATGACACAGTGCTATATTAACCAGACCATCCCCTGGCATGACACAGTGCTATATTAACCAAACCATCCCCTGGCATGGCACAGTGCTCTATTAACACAGACCATCCCCTGGCATGACACAGTGCAATATTAACCAGACCATCCCCTGGCATGGCACAGTGCTATATTACCAGACCATCCCCTGGCATGGCACAGTGCTATATTACCAGACCATCCCCTGGCATGGCACAGTGCTATATTACCAGACCATCCCCTGGCATGGCACAGTGCTATATTACCAGACCATCCCCTGGCATGGCACAGTGCTATATTAACCAGACCATCCCCTGGCATGGCACAGTGCTATATTAACCAGACCATCCCCTGGCATGACACAGTGCAATATTAACCAGACCATCCCCTGGCATGGCACAGTGCTATATTACCAGACCATCCCCTGGCATGGCACAGTGCTATATTACCAGACCATCCCCTGGCATGGCACAATGCTATATTACCAGACCATCCCCTGGCATGGCACAGTGCTATATTAACCAGACCATCCCCTGGCATGGCACAGTGCTATATTAACCAGACCATCTCCTGGCACGGCATAGTGCTATATTACCAGACCATCCCCTGGCATGGCACAGTGCTATATTAACCAGTACATCCCCTGGCATGGCACAATGCTATATTAACCAGACCATCTCCTGGCACGGCATAGTGCTATATTACCAGACCATCCCTTGGCATGGCACAGTGCTATATTAACACACTACCCCTCTGTTAAGATGGTGGTGTTAGCGATGGGTGTAAACTCAGGATATTAGACAACGAGGACTGTACAAGTCAGCCAATGTCAACCTGTACAAGTCTGGAACAGTAATGGTGCAGGGCAACCCCAAACTGTTTCAGCTGGACTTTCACATAATCAAAGAGATAGCTCAGCAGGATAAGCTCTCTCTCTTGAGAAATCTTCCCACAAACCGAGCAGGTCAGACCAGACCTCTTCATTATATAACCCCACAGACAAGCAACCCCAAGTGGAAAGTCAACCTCCCAGCACAGAGTACTACCCCCTCATTGAAATGAAGGATACATTTACCCAGCTGGAGGTAAGGCAGGTGGAGATGGAACAGCAGGTGATTACACTCCAGTCAGCACAGACCCAGACAACAGTCCAGCTCAACAACACCCCCTCAACCAGACCCGGGGACATGGAGGTGGAGAGAGACATGTCTGCACTCTGGACTGTGGTGAGACAACATCAACAGGAGAAAGAGCAGAGAAGGTGAACGTGATCGAGGAGAAGGTGAAAATGATGACGTGTGTCAGAGAACAACCCGTTAGAGAACTAGCCACCCCCGCAGAAAAGCCAACAGAACAGCCCACCCCAGACCCTGACCATAGCCTCGACATCACAGCAGGACAGACAAATGACGAACCCCAAGCCCAGGGGATCCCTCCCCCTCTGAGCACCCCCCCTGTCAGCCACCCTGATAGCCCTCCTGACAACCCACCCATACCCACTCAGGACATACACAAGCCACAGATTGTACTCCTTATGGACTCAAACTGGGAATATATAGAAGAAAATAAACTTTTTCCCAAAAACACAGACCGCCCTATACCTTCTGCTGAGGACCAGCTAGGGTCTCCCAACCACATAATAATACACACAGGCACAAACCACCTGAGAACACAGCAGGAACGGGTCACATCAGTACTCAAGGGAGTGATTGAAAAAGCTTCGACTTTCCCCAACGCACAAGCGGTTAAATATACCCTGCTGCCACATAAATACTTCCACCCTGCTACCATACCCCCTTTTCCATCTCTGTGTAACAAGCCGTCATATCTTGTCAGTCTGCTAGGGACTTTTGTCTCATTTAAGTGTGTATGTGTATTCTGTGTTATTATTTAGTTAGTTAGTAAATAAATGATTAAATAAATGTGTAGAACTGAATAATCAGATAAGGCTAGGGTTCTTGCCGATTCAAGAGGTCTGCGGCATACAGAATGAGACTGATATGAGGTAATGCGTTATAAATTACTGTTATCAATACATCTTATATACACTGCTCAAAAAAATAAAGGGAACACTAAAATAATACATCCTAGATCTGAATGCATGAAATATTCTTATTAAATAATTTTTTCTTTACATAGTTGAATGTGCTGACAACAAAATCACACAAAATGTATCAATGGAAATCAAATTTATCAACCCATGGAGGTCTGGATTTGGAGTCACACTCAAAATTCAAGTGGAAAACCACACTACAGGCTGATCCAACTTTGATGTAATGTCCTTAAAACAAGTTAAAATGAGGCCCAGTAGTGTGTGTGACCTCCACGTGCCTGTATGACCTCCCTACAACGCCTGGGCATGCTCCTGATGAGGTGGCGGATGGTTTCCTGAGGGATCTCCTTCCAGACCTGGACTAAAGCATCCGCCAACTCCTGGACAGTCTGTGGTGCAACGTCGCGTTGGTGGATGGAGCGAGACATGATGTCCCAGATGTGCTCAATTGGATTCAGGTCTGGGGAACGGGCGCAGGTCTAGCAGGTCTAGCATTGTCTTGCATTAGGAGGAACCCAGGGCCAACCGCACCAGCATATGGTCTCACAAGGGGTCTGAGGATCTCATCTCGGTACCTAATGGCAGTCAGGCTACCTCTGGCGAGCACATGGAGGGCTGTGCGGCCCCCCAAAGAAATGCCAACCCACACCATGACTGACCCACCACCAAACCGGTCATGCTGGAGGATGTTGCAGGCAGCAGAACGTTCTCCACGGCGTCTCCAGACTCTGTCACGTCTGTCACGTGCTCAGTGTGAACCTGCTTTCATCTGTGAAGATCACAGGGCGCCAGTGGCGAATTTGCCAATCTTGGTGTTCTCTGGCAAATGCCAAACGTCCTGCACGGTGTTGGGCTGTAAGCACAACCCCCACCTGTCGACGTCGGGCCCTCATACCACCCTCATGGAGTCTGTTGCTGACCGTTTGAGCAGACACATGCACATTTGTGGCCTGCTGGAGGTCATTTTGCAGGCTCTGGCAGTGCTCCTCCTGCTCAAACGCGTAGGTAGCGGTACTGCTGCTGGGTTGTTGCCCTCCTATGGCCTCCTCCACGTCTCCTGATGTACTGGCCTGTCTCCTGGTAGCGCCTCCATGCTCTGGACACTACGCTGACAGACACAGCAAACCTTCTTGCCACAGCTCGCATTGATGTGCCATCCTGGATGAGCTGCACTACCTGAGCCACTTGTGTGGGTTGTAGACTCCGTCTCATGCTACCACTAGAGTGAAACCACCGCCAGCATTCAAAAGTGACCAAAACATCAGCCAGGAAGCATAGGAACTGAGAAGTGGTCTGTGGTCATCACCTGCAGAAACACTCCTTTTTTGGGGGTGTCTTGCTAATTGCCTATAATTTCCACCTGTTGTCTATTCCATTTGCACAACAGCATGTGAAATGTATTGTCAATCAGGGTTGCTTCCTAAGTGGACAGTTTGATTTCACAGAAGTGGAGTTACATTGTGTTGTTTAAGTGTTCCCTTTATTTTTTTGAGCAGTGTATATCACATTGAGTTTAATTCAGATGGTAACTCGTTAAACAACTTCTTCCGTGGTGCCCCAAATTCATAATGAGGTAATTGTTACATTATTAAAATAGTTGGGTAACAGTTACACATAGTTAGCGGATTAAATAAATAAAAGGCATCACAGTAATGAAAGTAAAGTCATGACAATAGAGAACACTGACCCCATAGAGAACACTGACCCCATAGAGAACACTGACCCCATAGAGAACACTGACCCCATAGAGAACACATACCCCATAGAGACCACTGACCCCATAGAGAACACTGACCACATAGAGAATAGAGACCCCATAGAGAATACCATCTCCATAGAGAACACTGACCCCATAGAGAACACTGACCCCATAGAGAAGAATGACCCCATAGAGAACACAGACCCCATAGAGAACACTGACCCCATAGAGAACACTAACCCCATAGAGAACACAGACCCCATAGAGAACACTGACCCCATAGAGAACACTGACCCCATAGAGAACACAGACCCCATAGAAAACACAGACCCCATAGAGAACACATACCCCATAGAAAACACAGACCCCATAGAGAACACATACCCCATAGAGAACACTGTTCCCATAGAGAACACAGACCCCATAGAAAACACAGACCCCATAGAGAACACTGACCCCATAGAGAACACAGACCCCATAGAAAACACAGACCCCATAGAGAACACATACCCCATAGAGAACACTGTTCCCATAGAGAACACAGACCCTATAGAAAACACAGACCCCATAGAGAACACTGACCCCATAGAGAATACTGACCCAATAGAGAACACATACCCCATAGAGAACACTGACCCCATAGAGAACACAGACCCCATAGAGAACACTGACCCCATAGAGAACACTGACCCCATAGAGAACACAGACCCCATAGAGAACACAGACCCCATAGAGAACACTGACCCCATAGAGAACACAGACCCCATAGAGAACACTGGCCCCATAGAGAACACATACCCTATAGAGAACACTGACCCCATAGAGAACACAGACCCCATAAAGAATACCGACCCCATAGAGAACACCGACCCCATAGAGAACACCGACCCCATAGAGAACACAGACCCCATAGACGTAGTCATGGCTCTATGTAGTACTGTGCGCCTACCATAGTCTGTTTTGGACTTGGGGACTGTGAAGAGACCTCTGGTGGCATGTCTTGTGGGGTATGCATGAGTATAAAAGCTTTGTGCCCAAAGTTCAAATATATAGACTTTTTCCCCTTATATCGTTTTTTCAGCGGCTACAGCTAGAGGTGCAGGAGATATTTGGTTAGCTAGCAAGAAATGTGAATCACTAGCTAGCTATGCTGAACAGGCGAGCTGCAGAAGGACCAGCAGGCTACTATTCCCCATCATTTAGCAGTGCCATTTTGATGGCCAACTAGTTGAAAAAGTTTGAGAGAGTGTATATAGCTAGTGTTCCCTCATTAGATTTGAGCTGATCTCGCTCTGACTAACATTAGTTGCTGATCTTGTTGATGTCCTTAGGCAACTGAGTGTGAGAGCCTACCATTTCATGGTTGTTTGGTCAACAGGACTGTAAAGTTCCCAAATGTAAGAGGGAGAGTTTACAAGAAGAGTTTACAATTCTGCAGAAATCCATTCATGTGTTTTTTGTCGATTTTGGCGAATGTGTTCTAATGATGTAAAGTTGCGCTGTTGCTACTGCCTGTAAACACACAACCCAGTTCAAAGTGAATGATGGCAGGCCCGTGTGGCAAATTGATTATTTTGCATGTAGTTCTACTGTAGCTCTGGCACACCGGTCTGCCTAGACAACGGTCCTGGACAGGACAGTGTCTATTGATTGTACAAACGCACAGCCATTTTCCTACTCTATATTGCTATATAATTTTCAGGAAATGCCTTACACGTCATTCCCAAACATTCTTTGAATTTATTTTTAAAAATTGAAAATTAACATATGTAAGTACTCGCGTGTCAGAAAATGCCAAATAATTTGTCATATTCTTCCTGGGGGGTGTACATGAACATATTTTTTATAACATTTCATGTTGCTAAAACACTGTCAGTTCCACTTTAACTGCCTTTGAACAGGGTATGGTAGTAGGTGCCAGGCACACCAGTCTGTGTCAAGAACTGAAATACTGCTGGATTTTTCCAGCTCAACAGTTTCCCGTGTGTATTGAGAATGGTCTACCACCTAAAGGACATCCAGCCAACTTGACACTTTTGGAACACTTTCGACACCTTGTAGAGTCTATGTCCTGAAGAATCAAGGCTGTTCTGAGGGCAAAAGGGGGTGCCAATCAAAATTAGGAAGGTGTTCCTAATGTTTTGTACACTCAGAGGGACAGCACATAACCAATCTCATGTACAGTTGAAGTCGAAAGTTTACATACACCTTAGCCAAATACATTTAAACTCAGTTTTTCACAATTCCTGACATTTAATCCTAGTAAAAATTCCCTGTTTTAGGTCAGTTAGGATCACCACTTTATTTTAAGAATGTGAAATCTCAGAATAATAGTAGAGAGAAGGATTTATTTTTTCATCACATTCCCAGTGGATGAGAAGTTTACATACACTCAATCAGTGTTTGGTAGCATTGCCTTTAAATTGTTTAACTTCGGCCAAACGTTTCAGGTAGCCTTCCACAAGCTTCCCACAATAAGTTGGGTGAATTTTGGCCAATTCCTCCTGACAGAGTTGGTGTAACTGAGTCAGGTTTGTAGGCCTCCTTGTTCACACACACTTTTCAAGTTCTGCCCACAAATTTTCTATGGGATTGAGGTCAGGACTTTGCGATGGCCACTCCAATACATTGACTTTAATTTCCTTAAGTCATTTTGTCATAACTTTGGAAGTATGCTTGGGGTCATTGTCCATTTGGAAGACCCATTTGCGACCAAGCTTTAACTTCTTGACTGATGTCTTGAGATGTTGCTTCAATATATCCACATAATTTTCCTTCCACATAATGACATCTATTTTGTGAAGTGCACCAGTCCCTTCTGCAGCAAAGCACCCTCACAACATGATGCTGCCACCAAAGTGCATCACGGTTGGGATGATGTTCTTAAGCTTGCAAGCCTCCCCCTTTTTCCTCCAAACATAACCATGGTCATTATGGCCAAACAGTTCTATTTTTGTTTCATCAGGCCAGTGGACATTTCTCCAAAAGTACGATCTTTGTCCCCATATGCAGTTGCAAACCGTAGTCTGGCTTTTTTATGGCAGTTTTGGAGTAGTGGTTTCTTCCTTGCTGAGCGGCCTTTCAGGTTATGTCGATATAGTACTTGTTCTACTGTGGATATAGATACGTTTGTACCTTTTTCCTCCAGCATCTTCACAAGGTCCTTTGCTGTTGTTCTGGGATTGATTTGCACTTTTTGCACCAAGTACTTTCATCTCTAGTAGACAGAACGCGTCTCCTTCCTGAGCGGTATGACGGCTGCGTGGTCCCATTGTGTTTATACTTGCGTACTATCCTTTGTACAGATTAATGTGGTACCTCCAGGCATTTGGAAATTGTTCCCAAGGATGAACCAGACTTGTGGAAGTCTACAATTTTTTTCTGAGGTCCTGGCTGATTTCTTTTGATTTTCCCATGATGTCAAGCAAAGAGGCAGTGAATTTGAAGGTAGGCCTTGAAATACATCCACAGGTACACCTCCAATTGACTCAAATTATGTCAATTAGCCTATAAGAAGCTTCAAAAGCCATGACATCATTTTCTGTAATTTTCCAAGCTGTTTAAAGACACAGTCAACTTAGTGTGTGTAAACTTCTGACACACTGGAATTGTGATACAGTAAAGTATAAATTAAATAATCTGTCTGTAAACAGATGTGTCATGCACAAAGTAGATATCCTAACTGACTTGCCAAAACTATAGTATGTTAACAAGACATTTGTGGAGTGGTTGAAAAACGAGTTTTAATGACTCCAGCCTAAGTGTATGTAAACTTCGATCTTCAACTGTGTGTCCCTGTCTGAAGGTCCCCTTGTGAGTGTACCATCATTACCAATACACTGTGTTCATCTACTGTAGAGGTAGGTGTGCTGTATCTAGCGGTGCTAAGTCTGTGGCTATGTGCTGCTAGGGCCCACTCAAATTATATCATGTTCCCGACCCTCTCGGCCGCCCTGCTAGCATGTCTGTTTGCTCGGGGACCAGTGAAACTCCCAACTCAATATGCTGCCAGCGCATCAGGGCAAGCCCCGAACCCATTAGCTACCTTAGCTGGGCGCTGAGTGGGAGGCAGAGAGAGCGCATACCCCAATCTCTGTCTGACAGGATGAATTGCAGAGAGAAATGCAGCATTCCAAACCCTGCCATGGTGAAGTGCTATTGTAACTGTAGTGCATTCCTCTAGCAGGGAGAGACGGAGGAATCGAAAATATGGAATTTACAAGCAATATGGAGTTTACTCAAGCATAAACATATTTTTCAGGGGTGAATTTGTACATTTATGACTATGTGTCTGAGAGTGTATTTTGTATTGACATATATTCCCCTGTGTTCTCCCATTCTGTTCTGGGTGGAAGAGAATTTGAACAAGGCTGTAAAATGATGGATAGTCTATTTGGTTTTATCTTTTTTATTTTTATTTTATTTAACCTTTATTTAACCAGGTAGGCAAATTGAGAACACGTTCTCATTTACAATTGCGACCTGGCCAAGATAAAGCAAAGCAGTTCGACACATACAACAACACATAGTTACACATGGAGTAAAAACAAACATATAGTCAATAATACAGTGAAAAAGATAAAAAAAATAAGTCTATATACAATGTGAGCAAGTGAGGTGAGATAAGGGAGGTGAAGGCAAACAGATATATGTATAAATAAATAAAAATATAAAAAGGCCATGGAGGCGAAGTGAGTACAACACAGCAAGTAAAATAAAAACTAAAAAAAACACTGGAATGGTTGGTTTGCATTGGAAGAAAGTGCAAAGTAGAGACAGAAATAATGGGGTGCAAAGGAGCAAAATAAATGAATAAATAAATACAGTAGGTAAAGAGGTAGTTGTTTGGGCTAAATTGTAGATGGGTTATGTACAGGTGCAGTAATCTATGAGCTGCTCTGACAGCTGGTGCTTAAAGCTAGTGAGGGAGATAGGTGTTTCCAGTTTCAGAGATTTTTGTAGTTCGTTCCAGTCATTGGCAGCAGAGAACTGGAAGGAGAGGCGTCCAAAGGAAGAATTGGTTTTGGGGGTGACTAGAGAGATATACCTGCTGGAGCGCGTGCTACGGGTAGGTGCTGCTATGGTGACCAGCGAGCTGAGATAAGGGGGGACTTTACCTAGCAGGGTCTTGTAGATGACCTGGAACCAATGGGTTTGGCGACGAGTATGAAGCGAGGGCCAGCCAACGAGAGTGTACAGGTCGCAGTGGTGGGTAGTATATGGGGCTTTGGTGACAAAACGGATGGCACTGTGATAGACTGCATCCAATTTATTGAGTAGGGTTTTGGAGGCTATTTTGTAAATGACATCACCGAAGTCGAGGATTGGTAGGATGGTCAGTTTTACAAGGGTATGTTTGGCAGCATGAGTAAAGGATGCTTTGTTGCGGAATAGGAAGCCAATTCTAGATTTGACTTTGGATTGGAGATGTTTGATGTGGGTCTGGAAGGAGAGTTTACAGTCTAACCAGACACCTAGGTATTTGTAGTTGTCCACATATTCTAAGTCAGAGCCGTCCAAAGTAGTGATGTTGGACAGGCGGGCCGGAGCAGGCAGCGATCGGTTGAAGAGCATGCATTTGGTTTTACTTGTATTTAAGAGCAGTTGGAGGCCACGGAAGGAGAGTTGTATGGCATTGAAGCTCGCCTGGAGGGTTGTTAACACAGTGTCAAAAGAAGGGCCAGAAGTATACAGAATAGTGTCGTCTGCGTAGAGGTGGATCAGAGAATCACCAGCAGCAAGAGCGACATCATTGATGTAAACAGAGAAGAGAGTCGGTCCAAGAATTGAACCCTGTGGCACCCCCATAGAGACTGCCAGAGGCCCGGACAACAGACCCTCCGATTTGACACACTGAACTCTATCAGAGAAGTAGTTGGTGAACCAGGCGAGGCAATCATTAGAGAAACCAAGGCTGTCGAGTCTGCCAATGAGGATGTGGTGATTGACAGAGTCAAAAGCCTTGGCCAGGTCAATGAATACGGCTGCACAGTATTGTTTCCTATCGATGGCGGTTACGATATCGTTTATGACCTTGAGCGTGGCTGAGGTGCACCCATGACCAGCTCTGAAACCAGATTGCATAGCGGAGAAGGTGTGGTGTGATTCGAAATGGTCGGTAATCTGTTTGTTGACTTGGCTTTCGAAGACCTTAGAAAGGCAGGGTAGGATAGATATAGGTCTGTAGCAGTTAGGGTCAAGGGTGTCCCCCCCTTTGAAGAGGGGGATAACCGCAGCTGCTTTCCAATCTTTGGGTATCTCAGACGACACGAAAGAGAGGTTGAAGAGGCTAGTAATAGGGGTGGCAACAATTTCAGCAGATAGTTTTAGAAAGAAAGGGTCCAGATTATCTAGCCCGGCTGATTTGTAAGGGTCCAGATTTTGCAGCTCATTAAGAACATCAGCTGACTGTATTTGGGAGAAAGAGAAATGGGGAAGGCTTGGGCGAGTAGCAGAGGGGAGGGCAGTGCTGTTGTCCCGGGTAGGGGTAGCCAGGTGGAAAGCATGGCCAGCCGTAGAAAAATGCTTATTGAAATTCTCAATTATAGTGGATTTGTCGGTGGTGACAGTGTTTCCTATCTTCAGGGCGGTTGGAAGCTGGGAGGAGGTGTTCTTATTCTCCATGGACTTTACGGTGTCCCAGAACTTTTTTGAATTTGTGTTGCAGGAAGCAAATTTCTGCTTGAAAAAGCTAGCCTTGGCTGTTCTAACTGCCTGTGTATATTGGTTTCTGGCTTCCCTGAAAAGTTGCATATCACGGGGGCTGTTCGATGCTAATGCAGAACGCCATAGGATGTTTTTCTGTTGGTTAAGGGCAGTCAGGTCAGGAGAGAACCAAGGGCTATATCTGTTCCTGGTTCTAAATTTCTTGAATGGGGCATGCTTATTCAAGATGGTGAGGAAGGCATTTTTAAAAAATGACCAGGCATCCTCTACTGACGGGATGAGATCAATATCCTTCCAGGATACCCCGGCCAGGTCAATTAGGAAGGCCTGCTCGCTGAAGTGTTTCAGGGAGCGTTTGACAGTGATGAGTGGAGGTCGTTTGACCGCTGACCCATTACGGATGCAGGCAATGAGGCAGTGATCGCTGAGATCTTGGTTAAAAACAGCAGAGGTGTATTTGGAGGGCAAGTTTGTTAGGATGATATCTATGAGGGTACCCGTGTTTACGGAATTGGGGTGGTACCTGGTAGGTTCATTGATAATTTGTGTGAGATTGAGGGCATCAAGCTTAGATTGTAGGGTGGCTGGGGTGTTGAGCATGTTCAAATTTAGGTCGCCTAGCAGCACGAGCTCTGAAGATAGATGGGGGGCAATCAGTTCACATATAGTGTCCAGAGCACAGCTGGGGGCAGAGGGTGGTCTATAGCAGGCGGCAACGGTGAGAGACTTGTTTTTAGAGAGGTGGATTTTTAAAAGTAGAAGTTCAAATTGTTTGGGAACAGACCTGGATAGTATAACAGAACTCTGCAGGCAGTCTTTGCAGTAGATTGCAACACCGCCCCCTTTGGCCGTTCTATCTTGTCTGAAAATATTGTAATTGGGGATAAAAATGTCTGAATTTTTGGTGGTCTTTCTAAGCCAGGATTCAGACACGGCTAATACATCCGGGTTGGTAGAGTGTGCTAAAGCAGTGAACAAAACAAACTTAGGGAGGAGGCTCCTAATGTTAACATGCATGAAGCCAAGGCTATTACGGTTACAGAAGTCATCAAAAGAGAGCGCCTGGGGAATAGGAGTGGAGCCAGGTACTGCAGGGCCTGGATTCACCTCTACATCACCAGAGGAACAGAGGAGAAGTAGGATAATAGTACGGCTAAAAGCTATGAGAATTGGTCGCCTAGAGCTACCAGAGCAGAGAGTAAAAGGAAGTTTCTGGGGGCGATAAAATAGTTTAAAGGAATAATGTACAGACAAAGGTATGGTAGGATGTGAATACAGTGGAGGTAAACCTAGGTATTGAGTGATGATGAGAGAGATCTTGTCTCTAGAAACATCATTGAAACCAGGTGATGTCATCGCATATGTGGGTGGTGGAACTGCAGGGTTGGATATGGTATAGAGAGCAGGGCTAGAATCTCTACAGTGAAATAAGCCAATAAACACTAACCAGAACAGCAATGGACAGGGCATATTTACATTAAGGAGAGGCAAGCTTAATCGAGTGATAAATAAGGGTCCAGTGAGTAGAGGTTGGTTGGGGTCGTGGCGATCCAGACAGCTGGCCGGGTATATGGCTATCGGTAGCAGCATAGGATGGAGGTCTGTTTGTAGATACCTCGTGCGTTTCCGTCGGTAGGTTCCGTGTAGTGGGGTTTTGTTCAGATAGCAGCCGATAAGACAGCTAACGATTAGCGGGCCTCAGATGAGCGTTCAGGTAACGCCGGGACGGAGGTGCCGGTTGGATAAATCCCTCGGGCAGATAACGTCGGCAGTCAGTCGTGAAGGCCCGGTGGGGTTCCGTATCTGCAGCAGCAACAAAGAAGCGGGTCCGGATGGTGATGGAACTCCTCAGCTGGCTAGCTCCAGCATGATTTGAGTTAGCTCCGGGGTCGACGTAAGCCAATAGTCACACGGTATGCAGCTAGCTAGCTGCGAAATCAAGGTGCAAAATAGAGGCTGAGGCTGCGGTTGGAATCCGGGGAAACAGAGAAAAAAAGTCCCGGAATGCTCCGGTCCGAGTCGCGTTGCACTAAAGTGCCGGTAGATTATCGAGCTAGAGGAATAGCTGATGACCGCAAAACGTGGGCAGCTGAAACACCAACGCTAGCCAGCAAACCGGCTAATTTCGGGGCAGCTACAGATTAGCTTCTGGCTAGCTATCGGAGTAGCTTCTGGATTAGCTTTCAGGCTAGCTTCTGAATTAGCCCCTGGCTATCTTCCACGATGGATTTTCAGATTGAGGTGAATAGTACTTATTGTAATTGGTGAAGCGGGTTGCAGGAAAGCTTTTGCAGGAAAGCTTTTGTAGTTGAGTTCTTGGATAATAAAATAAATAAAAGATATGTGAAGAAAAGGTGTAAATATATATATATACAGGACACGACACGACAACACGGAAAAATACGTCTGAACTGCTAAGCTACCTTGGTAACAATCTTAATAGTTAAAGCTTAGCTGATAAGAAAAGTACATTACGAACTGCTTAATTAAAATATGCATATCCACTAACCTACTTTACACAGGCGTGTGAGAGTCTTACATCACCAAATACACTCTTTTGAAGACACAGTTTACACTTACAAACTAAGTCAATGAAACAAGGAGAACACAAGTATTGCCTAAGGTGAATAAAGCACTACAATAAAGAACATAGACATAACACCTTTAACATGCATTCAAAGCCTTGATTCATCGAGGCATTGGATTACACAGTTAAATTAAAATAAAGCCATGCAAGGGATAGGGTCTAGCAAACAGACAGACAGCCATAAGTTCTGTGTAACCTTGCAGGGGATAGGATCTAGCAAACAGACAGGCAGCCATAAGTTCCGTGTAACCTTGCAGGGGATAGGGTCTAGCAAACAGACAGACAGCCATAAGTTCCGTGTAACCTTGCAGGGGATAGGGTCTAGCAAACAGACAGACAGCCATAGGTCCGTGTAACCTTGCAGGGGATTGGGTCTAGCAAACAGACAGACAGCCATACGTTCCGTGTAACCTTGCAGGGGATAGGGTCTAGCAAACAGACAGACAGCCATAGGTTCCGTGTAACCTTGCAGGGGATAGGGTCTAGCAAACAGACAGACAGCCATACGTTCCGTGTAACCTTGCAGGGGATAGGGTCTAGCAAACAGACAGACAGCCATAGGTCCGTGTAACCTTGCAGGGGATAGGGTCTAGCAAACAGACAGACAGCCATACGTTCCGTGTAACCTTGCAGGGGATAGGGTCTAGCAAACAGACAGACAGCCATAGGTTCCGTGTAACCTTGCAGGGGATAGGGTCTAGCAAACAGACAGACAGCCATACGTTCCGTGTAACCTTGCAGGGGATAGGGTCTAGCAAACAGACAGACAGCCATAAGTTCTGTGTAACCTTGCAGGGGATTGGGTCTAGCAAACAGACAGACAGCCATAAGTTCTGTGTAACCTTGCAGGGGATTGGGTCTAGCAAACAGACAGACAGCCATAGGTTCCGTGTAACCTTGCAGGGGATAGGGTCTAGCAAACAGACAGACAGCCATACGTTCCATGTAACCTTGCAGGGGATAGGGTCTAGCAAACAGACAGACAGTCGTAAGATCATTGTAGCAGAGAGGAGTGAACCTAAGCTAACAGGCAGGCAGCCTGTGACAACCCTATGACATTATGGCTAGTACAGTACACACACCATGTCTAATTGGAGAATTCCACAATGACATGGGTTCAGCATGTCATTACGTATGAGATATATATCTGTCTTTGATTCTAAAGTTGTCAGGGACTGGACAGTGGAAAGGATGAGTCTTTGATGGTGAAGACGGTGGAAAGAGGGATGGAGAATGGCTGGAGTCAAACGATTAGACTTAAAAATCATATTGAACAGACATACCCAAACGTAATTATTTTGAATGCGATGGCAAAAAACTGCTAATATTGCATAGTTTTGAAAATGGCCTTGTCACGACTTCTACCGAAGTCAGTTCCTCTCCTTGTTCGGGCGGTGTTCGGCGGTCGACGTCACCGGTCTTCTAGCCATTGCCGATCCATTTTTCATTTTCCATTTGTTTTGTCTTGTTTTCCCACACAGCTGGTTTTCATTCTCTCATTACGTGTTGTGTATTTAACCCTCTGTTCCCCCCATGTCTTTGTGCGGAATTGTTTGTTGTAAGTGCACATCGCTGTCTGGTGTGCGACGGGTTTTGCACCCATACGTTGTTATTCTGGATGCCGGTGGTTTTGTATATTTAACTGCTCCGGTTATTACCCAGTTCTGCTCTCCTGCATCTGACTTCTCTGCCACCAGTTACGCACCCCTTACAGGCCTGGAACTTCCCTAGTTATACATTTCTGAGGTTGAGGATGCAAGCTCAAGCACATAATATGAATATTATGAAAATATGAAAATCACGAAATTACTGAAATACTTTCTAAATATAGTAACAATCAAATTCTTACTCCTTACTAAAATATTTCACCTTTCTTAGAACTGTAAAATAAATATTATCATACTTAGTGACAGTACAATATTAGCACCATTTCATATAACTGACGACATCCACTGAGAGGCGCTGAGTCTGTGACAAACAGAAAGTGGTATTGTTTAAATTGTTGAAATTATTTAGCATTTTTTCACGTTGAGAGGTCTGAGAATATCACAGCGAGATCATAACATAGCTATTGGATTCACTTGACTGTCTCCCAGGCTGGGCTCCTTCACTTAGAGGAAGAGCAAATTGATTATTTGTCTGGATAGGCCACTCCCTATGCAAATGTAGGGACTGAAACCTGACACAGCTCAACTCAGCTGAGAAAGTGACTCCCAGACAGATGGACCTTTGTGTCATTATAAGGTACGGGACCCTACGACGTTCACAGAGCGATTTGTACATCAAAATGTCAGTTATATTGTAAGGGTTATTCTATGGTAAGGGTTCTGTGGTAAGGGTTCTGTGGTAAGGGTTCTATGGTAAGGGTTCTATGGTAAGGGTTACATTGTAAGGGTTATTCTATGGTAAGGGTTCTGTGGTAAGGGTTCTGTGGTAAGGGTTCTATGGTAAGGGTTATTCTATGGAAATGGTTCTTCTAAGGTAAGTGTTATATTGTGAGTGTTCTATGAAAAGGGTTCTATGGTAAATGTTCTATGGTAAGTGTTCTATGGTAAGGGTTCTATGGTAAGGGTTCTATGGTAAGGGTTCTATGGTATGTGTTCTTCTATGGTAAGGGCCCTTCTATGGTAAGGGTTCTTCTATGGTAAGTGTTCTATGGAAAGGGTTATTCTATGGTAAGGGTTCTATGGTAAGGGTTCTATGGTAAGTGTTCTATGGTAAGGGTTCTTCTATGGTAAGGGTTATTCTATGGTAAGTGTTCTATGGAAAGGGTTATTCTATGGTAAGGGTTCTATGGAAAGGGTTATTCTATGGTATGTGTTTTATGGTAAGGGTTATTCTATGGTATGTGTTCTATGGTAAGGGTTCTTCTATGGTACGTGTTCTATGGTAATGGTTCTTCTATGGTAAGTGTTCTATGGTATGTGTTCTATGGTAAGGGTTATTCTATGGTATGTGTTCTATGGTAAAGGTTCTTCTATGGTACGTGTTCTATGGTAATGGTTCTTCTATGGTAAGTGTTCTATGGTAAGTGTTGTTCTATGGTAAGGGTTCTATGGTAAGGGTTCTTCTATGGTAAGTGGTCTATGGTAAGGGTTCTTCTATGGTAAGTATTCTAAGGTAAGTGTTATTCTATGGTAAAGGACAGAGTGAGTTGTGCCAGGGACATAAACCAGTCAACAAAGTCAAAGTTGACAAATCTGACCTTACACGTTGAGTACCAACGTGAACCAATTTCACCCCATGATAAATCAGACCTTACACGTTGAGTACCAACGTGATCTAATTTCACCCCATGATAAATCAGACCTTACACGTTGAGTACCAACGTGAACCAATTTCACCCCATGATAAATCAGACCTCACACGTTGAGTACCAACGTGATCTAATTTCACCCCATGATAAATCAGACCTTACACGTTGAGTACCAACGTGGTCTAATTTCACAACATGATAAATCAGACCTTACACGTTGAGTACCAACGTGATCTAATTTCACCCCATGATAAATCAGACCTTACATGTTGAGTACCAAAGTGATCTAATTACACCCCATGATAAATCAGACCTTACACGTTGAGTACCAACGTGAACTAATTTCACCCCATGATAAATCAGACCTTAAACGTTGAGTACCAACGTGATCTAATTTCACCCCATGATAAATCAGACCTTACACGTTGAGTACCAACGTGATCTAATTACACCCCATGATAAATCAGACCTTACACGTTGAGTACCAACGTGATCTAATTTCACCCCATGATAAATCAGACCTTACAAGTCGAGTACCAACGTGATCTAATTACACCCCATGATAAATCAGACCTTACACGTTGAGTACCAACGTGATCTAATTACACCCCATGATAAATCAGACCTTACACGTTGAGTACCAACGTGAACTAATTTCACCCCATGATAAATCAGACCTTACACGTCGAGTACCAACGTGATCTAATTACACCCCATGATAAATCAGACCTTACACGTTGAGTACCAACGTGATCTAATTACACCCCATGATAAATCACCAGAGTCTTGAAGCTCAGTAGCAGGACATTAGTGTTGTACGGGGACCCTCCTGTGTTTGAATCAGGGTGACGGATGAGGTGACACCAAATGGCACCCTATTCCCTAGATAGGTTTTCTACTTTTGAAAATAGCCCTATTGGCCCAGATCAACAGCAGGGTAGTATATAGAGCATAGGGTGGCATTTGGGATGCACCCCCAAGTCACATCCAGCCCAGAGAGGTTCCTCATTCAGAGACAGAGGCTCTGCACCATCATCTAACCTTAGGACACCATGAGTCACATTCACCATGATGAATCAATGCTGAACTACAGCCCCCAAAATCCTTGGGGGCAAATGTCAGTTGGTCACCATTGGAGTTATGGTTAACATGAAAGACAAACCGGTTGATCGAGATGGCCGTTTCAGTTTCTGCATCTCAAATTGAGAAGAGATAACATAGAGATTGTGGAATTTTTTTAAATTCCATTTTCTAAAACTTTAAAAACTTCCAGAAAAATATAAAATGCCTGAATGTCTAAATTATAAAAGGAAATGGAATATTTTAACGGTGAGCAAAGAAGACTCAGTTTCTGCTCATCTGAGTATTAATTTGCATGGAGGACAGAGCAATAATCAGCAGGGGTTTGTTCAAATTAATAATTATTTGATGGATAATTATGAGACGTATTGAACTTATTTTCCGTTGGCACCAAAACCATACATACATGAAGTTGTTATTATAACCATTATTAATTAGCCAGTAGGACTTGGGAGTGTGTGTGCGTGTGTCTAAAGAAGGAACATGAGTCATTGCCTGGGATTTTGGAGGCAGACTAGTCTCAGCCTCCCTATTAAGACCAGAGCATGAAAGTACTCTTCTAAAGTTTGTAATTTCCAATTAAAAATTTGACTTGATTTGCCCTAACAAAAAATGTCCATTAATTATAATCCACATTTTCTTTTGCTGCAGGATTCTTTTTCTGCTTAAGAAACTGGTCAAATTAAGATCCTACATCTGTAGAGCGAGAGAGAGATTGTGTGTGTGTGTGTGTGTGTGTGTGTGTGTGTGTGTGTGTGTGTGTGTGTGTGTGTGTGTCAGAGGTAGAGTGTGTATCCGTGTGTGATGGAGGAAGAGAGGGATGGAGAGAAAGCAGGAGAGAAGGCTTGAGAGAGAAAGCAAGAGAGGGAGACAGGATGTCAACTCTAGGGTGATTTCTGTTACTTCATTAACACTGACTCTCCTCTCCCCCTCTCCCCCTTTGCTCCTCTCACCCCCCTCTTCTCTCGCGCTCTGGCAGGCTGAATCACAGGGCTGTCTCCACAAAGATAAAACACCTCAGCCAAGAGGTCAGAGGGAGGAGAAGAGAAGAGAAGAGAGAGATGCTAGGGAGGAGTGGAAGTGAGGCCAAAAAACTAAGAATAACATGATAATTAAGCCGCAAAAACAGCTCTGCCTATTGATTTACTGTCCCAAGCCAAAACAGAGGACAATGAGACAGATAGAACGAGAGAAAGGAGGAGGAGGAGGAAGACGGGGGAGTGAGGGTATGGTTTCTAAGAGAATCGACAAGTTTATTAATTATATTATTAATATTAGTATTGTTACTATTATGATTATTATTGTTATTATTATTAGAATTATTATTAGAATTGTTTATATTTTCATTATTATTATTATTGCATTACTATAATTCTAATAATTAATATTATTATTGCTATCATTATTACTCTAATGAAACTCAGGGAGAAAAAGGTGTAGATTCACTCCCAGAGCACGGGAGGTGTTTATTTTACCTTCACAGAAGGCAGGAATCATGGTCACAGGCAGGCAATGGTCATACACTGGTAGGCAAACAGGCAGGGGAATCAAAACTAGGACTGAAGGCTCTAACTAAATAAATACAGAACCTTACAAATAAATACAGAACCTTACTATTACACCCAAGACAATTCATTCTACAGCAGATTTACCAACAAGCTGTATATTTCATACCGTATAGCAACCTGAGCCCATGTGTGTAAGTGTTACCAATGTGTTATGAATGAGATTCGGCTTGTGGACTGCAGCGTTATCTAAGGGCTGCAGTATGAGATGTGTATCATCAAATGATGAAAAAAACATCAAAAAACCCTCTCCGGTTAACGTTCTATCTGTCAGAGGGACAGAATCCTCTGGACTCGAAGGTCTTTAAAGCCAGGGAGAATATCAAGGAGGAGTGGATACGGTAGCTCTCTTTCTCTCCCTCTCTCTCACCTTAAACTTCTCTCCTTCTGCCCGTCTCCCCTCTTTTACTCCCTTTGCCTCACTCTCTTTCAATCGCTTTATTGGCATGACGTAACAATGGACACTATATATACAAAAGTATGTGGACACGCCTTCAAATTAGTGGATTTGACTATTTCAGCCACACCCATGAATAAAACCGAGCTCACAGCCATGGAATCTCCACGGACAAATATTGTCAAATTTCTGCCCTGCGAAAGCAGCCCCGGTCAACTGTAAGTGCTGCTATTGTGAAGTGGAAACGTATAGGAGCAACAATTGCTAAGCTGCGAAGTGGTAGGCCACACAAGCTCACAGAACGGGACTGCAGAGTGCTGAAGAGTGTGGCGCGTAAAAATCTTCTGTCCTTGGTTGCAACACTAACTACAGAGTTCCAAACTGCCTCTGGAAGCAATGTCAGCACAATAACTGTTCGTCGGGAGCTTCATGGGTTTCCATGGCCGAGCAGCTGCAAACAAACTGGGGTGGTGTAAAGCTCGCCACCGTTGGACTCTGGAGCAGTGGAAACACGTTCTCTGGAGTGATGAATCACGCTTCACCATCTGGCAGTCTGACAGATGAATCTGGGTTTGGCAGATGCCAGGAGAACGCTGCCTGCCCCAAGGCATAGTGCCAACTGTAAAGTTTGGTGGAGGAGGAATAACGGTCTGGGGATGTTTTTCATGGTTTGGGCTAAGACCCTTAGTTCCAGTGAAGGGAAATCTTAACGTTACAGCATACAATGACCTTCTAGACGATTCTGTGCATCCAACAATTTGTGGCAACAGTTTGGGGAAGGCCCTTTCCTGTTTCAGCATGACAATGCCCCAGTGCACAAAGTAAGGTCCATAAAGAAATGGTTTGTCGAGATCAGTGTGGAAGAATTTGACAGGCCTGCACAGAGCTTTGACCTCAACCACATCGAACACCTTTGGGATGAATTGGAACGACGACTGAGAGCCAGGCCAACATCAGTGCCCGACCTCACCAATGCTCGTTTGGCTGAATGGAAGCAAGTCCCTGTAGCAATGTTCCAACATCTAGTAGGAAACCATTCCCAGAACTCCATATTAATGCCCATGCTTTTGGAATGAGATGTTTGACGAGCAGGTGTCCCCATACTTTAATCATGTAGTATATATATACAGTGGGGCAAAAAAGTATTTAGTCAGCCACCAATTGTGCAAGTTCTCCCACTTAAAAAGATGAGAGAGGCATGTAATTTTCATCATAGGTACACTTTAACTAGGACAGACAAAATGAGAAAAAATAATTCTGAAAATCACATTGTAAGATTTTTTATGAATTTCTTTGCAAATTATGGTAGAAAATAAGTATTTGGTCAATAACAAAAGTTTATCTCAATACTTTGTTATATACCCTTTGTTGGCAATGACAGAGGTCAAACGTTTTCTGTAAGTCCTCACAAGGTTTTCACACACTGTTGCTGGTATTTTGGCCCATTCCTCCATGCAGATCTCCTCTAGAGCAGTGATGTTTTGGGGCTGTTGCTGGGCAACACGGACTTTCAACTCCCTCCAAAGATTTTCTATGGGGTTAAGATCTGGAGACTGGCTAGGCCACTCCAGGACCTTGAAATGCTTCTTACGAAGCCACTCCTTCGTTGCCCGGGCGGTGTGTTTGGGATCATTGTCATGCTGAAAGACCCAGCCATGTTTCATCTTCAATGCCCTTGCTGATGGAAGGAGGTTTTCACTCAAAATCTCACGATACATGGCCCCATTCATTCTTTCCTTTACACGGATCAGTCGTCCTGGTCCCTTTGCAGAAAAACAGCCCCAAAGCATGATTTGTCCACCCCCATGCTTCACAGTAGGTATGGTGTTCTTTGGATGCAACTCAGCATTCTTTGTCCTCCAAACACGACGAGTTGAATTTTTACCAAAAAGTTATATTTTGGTTTCATCTGACCATATGACATTCTCCCAATCTTCTTCTGGATCATTCAAATGCTCTCTAGCAAACTTCAGACGGGCCTGGACATGTACTGGCTTAAGCAGGGGGACACGTCTGGCACTGCAGGATTTGAGTCCCTGTTTGTTCATTGCTCATGTTTCTTGGTCCAAGCAAGTCTCTTCATCTTATTGGTGTCCTTTAGTAGTGGTTTCCTTGCAGGAATATAACCTTGATGGCCTCATTCACAAAGTCTCCTCTGAACAGTTGATGTAGAGATGTGTCTGTTACTTGCGGTGAGGTGCAGTTAATTGCCGATTTCATAGACTGGTAACTCTAATGAACTGTTCCGTTGCATTAGAGGTAACTCTGGGTCTTCCTTTCTTATGGCGATCCTCATGAGAGCCAGTTTCTGTTACATCTGCTACTGCCATGCCCTCTACTTCTCATCCTGGGCTTCCCTAAACCTGTCACCACTCCCCCAGTGTTCTCTCCCTCTCTCTCTCTCCCTCTCTGTCTGTGTGTGTATGTGATTGTGTGAGTGGAGACAGGTGTGCTGGAAGCAGAGCAGATTTCCACCAGCTGCAACCTGTTCCATAATCAAGAACCCTACAAATACTCAGCCCTGCCACTTCCACGCTGCCAGATCGTAGCCTGTAATCAGTCAGTCTGCATTTCTAGCTGTTTGTTCCTGCATAGATGTTGTTATCCTGTTATGCCTCTATTCTCTAGTTTCACGCTGCTTTTTCTCTCCGCTACAGTCCCGTCTGCTCTGATTCTGGTACCTGTCTCCAGTACCTCATCTCCTCAGTCCTGCTTCCCTGCCCTGGATCCCCGCTCTACTGCCTCTTTGGATTTCACTCCAGACCTGTTTACCCAGTTCCTAATCTCCTTGCCCTCAGCCTCAGTCTGGATTCCCTACTACCCGCCCGAGATTCCCCTGGACTGACCCCATCTCCTCTCATGCTTTTCAATAAATACATTGGTTACCTATCCTTGTATCCTCGTCTGATTCTGCATTTGGGTTCACCTGCTCCGCCCCGTGTAATGGTTTCATCATAGCCCTTGATGGTTTTTGCGACTGCACTTTAAGTTTCAAAGTTCTTAAAATTTTCCGAACTGACTGACCTTCATGTCTTAAAGTCATGATGGACTGTTGTTTCTCTTTGCTTATTTGTGCCGTTCTTGCCATAATATGGACATATTTGCCCTATTTGGTAAAACACTAAATTCTGTATACCACCCCTACCTTGTCAGAAAACAACTTATTGGCTCAAACGCATTAAAGAAGGAAAGAAATGCCAAAGTAATTTTAACAAGGTGCACCTGTTAACTGAAGTGCATTCCAGGTAACTACCTCATGAAGTTGGTTGAGAGAATGCCAAGAGTGTGCAAAGCTGTCATCAAGGCCAAGGGTGGCTACCTTGAATAATCTCAAATAAAATATTTTGCTTTTTTTAACACTTTTGGGATACATGATTCGATGTGCTATTTCATAGTCGTGATGTCATCACTATTATTCTACAACAGTAAATAGTAAAAAGAAAAACACTGAAATTAGTAGGTGTGTTCAATCGTTTGACTGGAACTGTATATACAATGCATATGGAAAGCATTCAGATTCCTTTATTTTTTCCACATTTTGTAACGTTACGGATGTATTCTAAAATTGATGACATTTTTTTTTTCCTTCAATAATCTACAGACAATAATCCATAATGACAAAGCAAAAACAGATTTTTAGAAATGTATTCAAATAAAAACGGAAATAAACATTTACATAAGTATTCAGACTTTCTACTCAGTTCTTTGTTGAAACACCTTTGGCAGTGATTACAGCCTCAAATCTTCTTGGGTATGACGCTACAAGCTTGGCACACCTGTATTTGGGAAGTTTCTCCCATTCCTCTCCGCATATCCTCTCAAGCTCTGTCAGAGTGGATGGGGAGTGTTGCAGCACAGCTATTTTCAGATCTCTCATGTAACCAAGAACCATCGGGTTCTTGGTTACATCCCTGACCAAGGCCCTTCTCTCCTGATTGTTGGCCGGGCAGCCAGCTCTAGGAAAAGTCTTGGTGGTTCCAAACTTCTTCCATTTAAGAATGATGGAGGCACATGTGTTCTTGGGGACCTTCAATGCTGCAGAAATGTTTTGGTACCCTTCCCCAGATCTGTGCCTCGACAGAATCCTGTCTCGGAGCTCTACGGACAATTCCTTCGACCTCATGGCTTGGTTTTTGCTCTGACATACACTGTGGTACCTTATACAGACTGGTGTGTGCCTTTTCAAATCATGTCCAATCAATTGAACTTACCACAGGTGGACTCCAATCAAATTGTTGAAACATCTCAAGGATGATCAATGGAAGCAGTATGCACCTGAGCTCAATTTCTAGTCTCTTAGCAAAGGGTCTGAATACTTATGTAAATATGGCGTTTCTGTGTTTTATTTTTAATAAATTAGCAAACATTTGTAAAAACTTGTTTTTGCTTTGTCATTATGGGGTATTGTGTGTAGATTGCCAAGGGAAAAATGTGTTTTAATCCATTTTAGAATAAGGCTGTAACATAACACAATATGTAAAAAGTCAAGGGGTCTGTATACTTTACGAAGGCAAAGTATTCAAACCCCTTGACTTTTTCCACATTTTATTACATTACAGCCTTATTCTAAAATGGATTAAATATATTTTTTTCTTCAGCAATTCTCCGGACTCCGACATTGCTCATCCTAATATTTCTATAATTATTCATTCCATTCTTTAACTTTTAGATGTGTGTATTGTTAGATATTAGTGCACTGTTGGAGCTAGGAACACAAGCATTTCGCTACATCTGCAATAACATCTGCTAAATATGTGTATGTGACTAATACAATTGGATTTGATTTGATCTTAAACGATGACACCCTGGAGCTGGATGGCACTGAATGACACCTCTGTTCTTATTTGTTTCTATTCTACTCTACTATTTTCTACTCTACTCTATTAAACTATATTATACTGTATTCTACTCTACTCTATTATACTCAATTATACTGTATTCTACTCTACTCATTATATTCTCTTATACTGTATTCTACTCTACTCTATTATACCTTATTCTACTCTACTCTATTATACTGTATTATACTGTATTCTACTCTATTATATTATGTTCTAATTGATTCTATTTGACTATTATTTTCTACTCGATTCTACTCTACTGTATTCTATTCAACTCGGTTCTACTCTACTCTATTCTAACTTAATATATTATTATCTACTCTATTCTACTTTACTCTACTCTTTTCTATTCTACATTATATTATACTCTACATTCTATTCTACTCTACTCTATTCTACTCTACATTCTATTATACTCTACTCTATTCTATTATACTCTATTCTACTCTACTCTATTCTACTCTAATATATTCTTCTCTACTCTATACTACTCTAATATATTCTTCTCTACTCTATTCTATTCTACTCTATCTATTCTACTCTACTCTACTCTATTCCATTCTACTGTGCTCTACTCTACTCTGTTATATTATACTCTATTCTACTCTACTCTATTCTACTCTAATATATTCTTCTCACCTCTATACTACTCTAAAATATTCTTCTCTACTCTACTCTATTCTATTCTATTCTATCTATTCTAATCTACTCTACTCTATTCCATTCTACTATATTCTACTCTTCTCTACTCTACACTACTCTTTTCTATTATATCTATTGTACCCTACTCTACTCTATTCCATTCTACTATGCTCTACTCTACTCTACACCATTTTACTATATTCTAATCTACTCTACTCTACTCTATTCCATTCTACTATGCTCTACTCTACTCTACACCATTTTACTATATTCTAATCTACTCTACTCTACTCTATTCCATTCTACTATGCTCTACTCTACTCTACTCCATTTTACTATATTCTAATCTACTCTACTCTACTCGATTCCATTCTACTATGCTCTACTCTACTCCATTTTACTATATTCTAATCTACTCTACTCTACTCTATTCTACTCTATTCTGCTTTATTCTACTCTACTCTACTTTATTCTAGCGATTTCCCTAATGAAGTAGATCCACATGCAGAGCCAATGTCTTCCGGGTGGTATAGCACAGCAATGCCATTGGCTATCCTCCTATCCTCCTTCCTCTCCTCCTCCTCACCCTACCCTCTCCTGCGTTTTCACTACAAGGCCTTGGTCTGAATGTTTAATTAACATCATGCCTTATCCAGGGTCATCCAGTCTGCTAGTGAATGTTAAACATACCAACCTGGTAAGACCAACCCAGACTAGTATCTCCTTATCTACCTGGTAACATCACTAGACTAGTATCTCCTTATCTACCTGGTAACATCACCAGACTAGTATCTCCTTATCTACCTGGTAACATCACCAGACTAGTATCTCCTTATCTACCTGGTAACAACACACCACACCAGACTAGTATCTCCTTATCTACCTGGTAACATCACCAGACTAGTATCTCCTTATCTACCTGATAACAACACACCACACCAGACTAGTATCTCCTTATCTACCTGGTAACAATACACCACACCAGACTAGTATTTCCTTATCTACCTGGTAACAACACACCACACCAGACTAGTATCTCCTTATCTACCTGGTAACAACACACCACACCAGACTAGTATCTCCTTATCTACCTGGTAACAACACACCACACCAGACTAGTATCTCCTTATCTACCTGGTAACAACACCAGACTAGTATCTCCTTATCTACCTGGTAACATCACCAGACTAGTATCTCCTTATCTACCTGGTAACAACACACCACACCAGACTAGTATCTCCTTATCTACCTGATAACAATACACCACACCAGACTAGTATCTCCTTATCTACCTGGTAACATCACCAGACTAGTATCTCCTTATCTACCTGGTAACATCACCAGACTAGTATCTCCTTATCTACCTGGTAACATCACCAGACTAGTATCTCCTTATCTACCTGGTAACAACACACCACACCAGACTAGTATCTCCTTATCTACCTGGTAACAACACACCACACCAGACTAGTATCTCCTTATCTACCTGGTAACATCACCAGACTAGTATCTCCTTATCTACCTGGTAACATCACCAGACTAGTATCTCCTTATCTACCTGATAACAACACACCACATCAGACTAGTATCTCCTTATCTACCTGGTAACAACAGACCACACCAGACTAGTATCTCCTTTTCTACCTGGAAACAATACACCACATCAGACTAGTATCTCCTTATCTACCTGGTAACAACACACCACACCAGACTAGTATCTCCTTATCTACCTGGTACAATACACCACACCAGACTAGTATCTCCTTATCTACCTGGTAACAACACACCACACCAGACTAGTATCTCCTTATCTACCTGGTAACAACACACCACACCAGACTAGTATCTCCTTATCTACCTGGTAACAACACACCACACCAGACTAGTATCTCCTTATCTACCTGGTAACAACACACCACACCAGACTAGTATCGCCTTATCTACCTGGTAACAACACACCACACCAGACTAGTATCTCCCTACCTTACATAAAGGGGAGAGAGAGAGAGAGAGAGAGAGAGAGAGAGAGAGAGAGAGAGAGAGAGAGAGAGAGAGAGAGAGAGAGAGAGAGAGAGAGAGAGAGAGAGAGAGAGAGAGAGAGAGAGAGAGAGAGAGAGAGAGAGAGAGAGAGAGAGAGAGAGAGAGAGAGAGAGAGAGAGAGAGAGAGAGAGAGAGAGAGAGAGAGAGAGAGAGAGAGACAGAGAGAGAGACAGAGAGCGAGACAGAGAGCGAGACAGAGAGCGAGACACAGAGATATAGACAGAGATAAAGACAGAGAAAGAGAGAGAGAAAGAGAAAGACAGAAAGAGAAGGAGAGAGAGAGACAGACACACACAGAAAGAGAGAGGTAGACAGAGAGAGAGAGAGAGAGAGAGAGAGATAGATATACAGAGAAAGAGAATATACAGAGAGAGAGAGAGAGAGATAATTCAATAATGTGCATACAGTGCATGAGGGATGTGACATACTGCCATGGTGAGAATGGTATGTCGAGTACAATGTTTCAGGCATACAGTACATACATACAGTACGCACACACACACACACACACACACACACACACACACACACACACACACACACACACACACACACACACACACACACACACACACACACACACACACACACACACACACACACACACACACACACACACACACACACACACTCCCTGTCAGCCCCATCGGCTCCTTCATCGCAGGAGAAAAAGGTCTCTGACCTCCATAAAAGGAGTCCATCCCCATTGCAGGCTTTAGCACTCTCCAAGCACATAACAATAAAAAAGAGAGCAAGAAGTCTGCCGTGAAACTAAAGATCATTCAATCCTCCTCATATTTCCTCCCACAGAGACAGAGCTAAACCACAGATATAAATAACATCTATTCCCCCCTACGTATATGCAAATGAGGCAGGGCTATTTGTTTCACTCATCAGTCAGTCATTCTCTCTCAGTGAAATCATAGCTAATTATCCTGACGACTGTATCACAACAACGCCACTCCGCTGTCAGACACTTATCTCTCGTTACCACTGTTTAATCTGTCATGGGAAGGAGAGATCCAGAGGGAGGGGGAGAGAGGAGAGAGAGAGGGATCATCACAGTCTCTAGAGAAAGCTTTCTGCTCTGCCGGACCGGAGAAAAAGAGAGGGACAGAGGGATCGAGAGGAAGGGGGAGAGAGGAAAGAGAGAGGGATCGCCACAAACATTAAAAAATGATTCCGCTCTCTTCTGCTCAGCCGGATGGAAGGATAGAGGGATAGATAGAGAGATGGGACTCACCGTGTCCACCCCGTAGCGAGGCATGGCCAGGGAAGTGGTAGATGGAGGCAGGGGCAGCATTAGTAGGGTGGTGCCTGGTCCCCTGGGTGTGGTGGTGGGGGTCAGGCCCAGGTTGGGGTTGTGAGAGGGAGGCGGGGGGCAGTGGTGCTCCTTCCTCAGGGGTGGCCGACAGGACCTGGAGGTCAGCAAAAGAGGAGCCCCAGGCGGACCCCACCACCACCCAGCCCACAGCCAGGACCAGGGCACTCATCCAGGGGTAAGACCCCCAGCTACAGCCCCAGCCCTGCAGCTTCCCAACAGGCCGCATCATGGTCAGCTAAACCTCCCAACACAACACCCTGTGGTCTATAGAGTACAGTGCAGGCAGAAGTACAGATCTCTGGGTTCTGAAGACCCCATGGAAACAAAAACTAAAATAACACCAAATCACCCCAGTGAAAAATCCAAACAAAGCGTGGCTCAGTTTTCCTTCTTTGTCTCTTTTCCTTGTCTCCTTTTCTCGTCTCCTTCCTCCTGGTATAAATTGATCCCCTGTAGCTCACAGCAGCTCCTAGTTATTCAGTTAGTAACTCAATCCATGTTTTTAGTTCTTTTTATGCCCATGCTGCGAGTGTGTGTGCAGTTAGCGAGCGCAGGAGAGTGTGTGTGTGCAGTTAGCGAGCGCAGGAGAGTGTGTGTGCAGTTAGCGAGCGCGGGAGAGTGTGTGTGCAGTTAGCGAGCGCGGGAGAGTGTGTGTGTGTGTCGTCGTCACCTGGAGTGTATCCCCAACACCCCCTGTCACCTAGGTGCTGAGAGAGCGTGATGAGACGGGAACGACCTGCACCACTGGCTACTACGCGCTGCGCTTCACTCTGCCCTTCTCCTCTGCTCTAACAAGCCACAGATACAAAGCCACAGACGTGGCAATACGAGAGAGAGAGAGAGAGAGAGAGAGAGAGAGAGAGAGAGAGAGAGAGAGAGAGAGAGAGAGAGAGAGAGAGAGAGAGAGAGAGAGAGAGAGAGAGAGAGAGAGAGAGAGAGAGAGAGAGAGAGAGAGAGAGAGAGAGAGAGAGCCCCACACACACTGTCAGCTCTCCTCTCGACTCTTACCACCCTGTGTTTACTGCTCAGCAGTGCAGACTGGCTTGCCTTCTCTGCTCTCACTGCTATCACAATCTCTGTCAGTATTCTGAATTCTGCCTTACCTAGAGACTAAAGCCTTTTCTCTTTGTGAATCCTTTTTCTATTTTCTCATCCTCTTCTTTTCTTCTCAGGGAGAGAAGTGCAGCATTCTGGGTTGTTAACCCTGGGAACCTCCAACTGATAGCTCTTAGTATTACTCCACAGGAGAAACAGAACGAGACGTACAGACAGCGAGAGAGAGAGAGAGCTATTGAAAAAGAGAGAGAGGGAGGGTGGGAGGGAGGGTGGTAGAGAGCTACTGATAAAGAGAGCGAGGGAGGGGGGATGATGCAGAGAGAGAGAGAGGATGAGAGTAAAAGGGGCTCAGGTGAAACTAAGTGAAGATGATGGGACATAGAGAGGAGAAAAAAGAGGAGGGGAGAACTCACAAGTGGGCCAGCCTATGGAAATGTCCCCCCAGCTCAGAGCAAATCAGGGAGGCCGGACACATACTGCAGAGGAGTGAGATGTCTTTAGTCATGGGGAGGACAGATGGAGGGAGGGAAAAAGGGATGGAGAGAGGGAGGAAGAGCGAGAAAGGGAGAGGATGAGAGTGAGGATGGGAGGGAGAAAGCGAAGATGGAATGGAGAGAGACAGGATGTGAGAGAGAGAGAGAGAGAAAAGGGAAAGGAAAGAGGCACAAGCGATGCCTGTGTTTTTCTATCTCTGGAAGGACAGTTCCTGATGCAGGTTGGATGTCCCTAAAAGCCTATTCAAGCAAAGCTATAACTTCAGGCATTATACACACTTCTAGAGATATGGTGAATTTGAAAGAGTGAGCGAGAGAAAGAGAGCGAGCGAGAGAGTACAAGAGAGAGAGATAGAGACAGAGCTCCTCTTGTCTCAAATACAAATGACAAGAACAAAAGCCTCTACTCCCCTTTCTGTCAATCAAAGTGCTTCTGAAGGGAGAGAAGCGAAATGGGTTTGGATAAAAAGCTAATAGCTTCTATCATAGATGCACACAGTAACCGAGTGCCATTTAATATTAAACCAAAACAACTTCATGAGCAACAAACAGTTTGCAAGTGCTACTGTATAGTGGTTTTTAATATGAAGCACTGGAGAGAGATTATACATTGATGTGACAACCATTTATTTTATTTATTTAACTAGGCAAGTCAGTTAAGAACAAATTCTTATTTACAATGACGGCCTACTCTGGCCAAACCCTGACCCGGACGATGCTGGGACAATTGTGCGCCGTCCTATGGGACTCCCAATCACGGCCGGTTGTGATACAGCCTGGAATAGAACCAGGGTCTGTAGAGATACCTCTAGCACTTAGACCACTGCGCCACTTGGGGGCCCCTTGGGAACCATCAGCTCATCATCAGGAGAAAACAACAAATTGTATATTAAATCAATATTTACGAGAATAAATAATTAGGCTGTCCAAGTAAATCAATTCTAGAGAAATATAGAGCTATAGATACAGTGTATATACTGAACAAAAATATAAACGCAACATGTAAAGTGTTGGTCCCATGAAATAACATTTCCCAGAAATGTTTCATACACACAAAAAGCTTATTTCTCTCAGATTTCGTGCACACATTTGATTACACCCCTGTTAGTTAGCATTTCTCCGTTGCCAAGATAATCCATCCACCTGACAGGTGTGACATATTAAGAAGCTGATTAAACAGCATGATCATTACACAGGTGCACCTTATGCTGGGGACAATAAAAGGCCACTTTAAAATGTGCAGTTTTGTCACACAACACAATGCAACAGATGTCTCAAGTTTTGAGGGAGTGTCCAATTGACATGCTGACTGCAGGAATGTCCACCAAAGCTGTTGCCAGAGAATGTAATGTTAATTTCTCTACCACTGTGGAACCACTGTGAAACTGTGGGTTTGCATAACCAAAGAATTTCTGCACAAACTGTCAGAAACCGTCTCAGGGAAGCTCGTCGTCCTCACCAGATTCTTGACCTGACTGCAATGCGCTGTTGTATGTGGGCTTATGGTATGGGCAGGCATAAGCTACGGACAATGTTCACAGTTGCGTTTGGGATGCTCTGGATGCATAAGAACAGAGAGGATTCAAAAACAGATGCACTTCCTGATTGGATTTTCCTCGGGTTTCAGCCTGCAATATCAGTTCTGTTAAACTCACAGACAAAATTTTGACAGTTTTGGAAACTTTAGAGTGTTTTCTATCCTAATATGACAACTATATGCATATTCTAGTTTCGGGGGCTGAGAAATAGGCAGTTTCAAATGGGTACGTTTTTTAGCCAAAAACGAAAATACTGCCCCCTACACTTAAGAAGTTTTAAAAATGCTTTTGTTACCTAGAGACTCTTGCCACCAAAAACTTCAACATCAAACAATGGACACTGGGACAATATATTTCAACATCCGAACGTTGGGAATGATGAGAGATGGAATATGAAAAATGAATGTCTATTTAGTGATGTCATTAAAATGATCAGAAAGATGTTATAACGGAAACATTGTAACGTTAAGAGCTTTCATACTGCATATATCGGATTTACATCTAAATGTTATATGATTAAATACGAAGAAAAAAAATAAGATAGAAATGTGATATTAGCCTTCTAAATGAGAATTGTCTTTTGTGCAAACTTGTGCCCAGTCAGTAGCCACGCCCAAGTGCAGTTCAGAGTTTGTGTCAACATGACGGAACACCCTCCAAGGCCAGAGTGCTTAAAAGGACTCGCTAGCGAATTTACATTAGACCAAAACATGCCTGGTTGCTGCCGGCGTTTAAAGTGGTCCTAGATGTACCCTGAATAATCAACCATCGAGACCAGAGAACATGAGGCCGTGGCCCACACATTGAAATGGTTAGAAACTTTGTAAACCAGCCCATAGCATTCACCGTCTGAAGCTGTACATGTAAAGTATTCTAGGACATTTGACCAAAGACGAGAGAGATCCCTCTGAACACCGAGTGGTACATCTCTATTCTAACGAACACTCCAGAAAGAAGGAATCCTACAAATAAGGACATTGTGACCTCTTGTGGACAATCAGTGACTTACATCGAACCACTTCCCATAGAACCATCGAGTTCAACAGGGAGACGACAAAGACATCTATGCATAAATATATACGTTGCATTTCTTTTCCGAATGAGCGGTCGTTCATGTGCAAAGTATTCATATTCCTCAGAGCGTAGCTTCCAAATGTATGTATGATAAGTTGACTCTCTTTGTCTAACCCCGCTCCGTACATATCTGGCAGAGTAGCCTAGTGGATTGACCGGTGGACTTGTAATCGAAAGGTTGCAAGATCAAATCTCTGAGCTGACAAGGTAAAAATAAGAATTTGTTATTAACTGACTTGCCTAGTTAAATAAACATCAAATTTAGACCTTCTTACATCAGCTGATATATCAAAGTGCTGTTGTCACAATTGTTATAATGAATGGACCAAGGCGTAGAGTTCCACATCTTTATTTAAATGAAACTCCCAGAAAACAATAAAGCGCAAAACGATACGTGAAGCTAATGTAGTGCTCGCAGGTAACTATACATAGACAAGATCCCACAAAGCACAATGGGGAAATTACTGCCTAAATATGATCCCTAATCAGAGACAACGATAGACAGCTGCCTCTGATTGGGAACCATACCAGGCCAACATAGATATATAATAACCTAGATAACCCACCCTAGTCACACCCCGACCTAACCAACATAGGGAATAAAAAGCTATCTATGGTCAGGGCGTGACAGCTGTACAGAAACCCAGCCTAAAACCCCAAACGGCAAGTAATGCAGGTGTAGAAGCACGATAATGTATCCAAAAAAGGGATCCAAATGGTCAAGCTTTTTTTAGTCCACTAGGGACCTGTTTTCATTGTATTATGTATGCTATCAATAACCTATGATGTGTGTGTTTACGTATTCTGTGTGATGATTCATTAGTTAGTAAATAAATAATTAAGCCAATTTGTGTATCGCTGGTATATCACTTAGGTTAGGGTTCGTGCAGATATCCAAGGATTATGCAACGTTCAGAATGAGACTGATGAGGTAATAATTAATAATTGACTGTTTTTTATGAGGTAATAATAATTCATAATTGACTGTTATTGATGTAAGAGATATTTAGATAGTATTTAGAGTTTAATTCGGGAGATAGTAACTCGGTTAACAACTATTCCCGTGGTGCCCCAAATTCCTAATGAGTTAATTGTTACATGATTAATTTAATCGACTAATAATCCGCCAGCAGCATACCACCCTGCATACCACTGCTGGCTTGCTTCTGAAGCTAAGCAGGGTTGGTCCTGGTCAGTCCCTGGATGGGAGACCAGATGCTGCTGGAAGTGGTATTGGAGGGCCAGTAGGAGGCACTCTTTCCTCTGGTCTAATAAAATATCCCAATGCCCCAGGGCAGTGATTGGGGACACTGCCCTGTGTGTAGGGTGCCGTCTTTCGGATGGGACGTTAAACGGGTGTCCTGACTCTCTGAGGTCATTAAAGATCCCATGGCACTTATCGAAAGAGTAGGGGTGTTAACCCTGGTGTCCTGGCTAAATTCCCAATCTGGCCCTCAAACCATCATGGTCACCTAATAATCCCCAGTTTACAATTGGCTCATTCATCCCCCTCCTCTCCCCTGTAACTATTCCCCAGGTCGTTGCTGCAAATGAGAACGTGTTCTCAGTCAACTTACCTGGTAAAATAACGGTAAAATAAATAAATAAAAATTAAACATAGTAGTTAATTATTCGAGAAATAGCAGTCATCACATTAATGATAGTCCCGTCAGGACAAATTATATATGTTATAAGCAATATTCCATAAACCTTCATTGAGATGACTAAACGATGTGGAACTGGAGGTGAGATAAGAAACACCTCATAATATATGTATTTCCTGTCAAATGAAAGGATTGGTGTTGCAGACAGCCCAGGTATCAGTGTGAAGGATCTCTCTCTCTCTCTCTCTGTCTGTCTGTCTCTCTCTCTCTTTCTCTCTCTCTTCCAGAAATCAAATCTGAAAATCACATCACATCAGGGTGCCAAGACTGACTTTCAACTGGGAATCCGACATTTTGGATACTGTTCTGCACGCGCGCACTCACACACAGATACACACTCACACGTGCCACTGCACAGGCTTAGTTTCTACAGCTGCCGCTGCATAAGCCAGGGATGGGCACGGTGAAACGATGGTTCGGATATCCTAACCGATGTTAGTATTCGATTACTTGCAAGAGAGAGACAGAGAGAGAGAGAGAGAGAGGGACATAGAGAGAGAATTAATGAATCTGAATTAATGGATCCATGTGACATTGCTACATACACGTATACAGCCTAACATGTGACATTCTTAATTTAATAAAAATTACACTTTGTGTACCCCATGCAAAAGACAGAGTAGCTTTCTGTTATTGTGGGCAATCACACCGGCATTACAGTCAGAGGCTCCACAGCCTCGTCCTAAATATTTCTAACATTAAAAGCATTGTAATTGGGACAAATCATTCACTAAACCCTAAACCTCAACTTAATCTTGTAATAAATCATGTGGAAACTGATTAAGTTGAGGTGACTAAACTGCTTGGAGTAAACCTGGATTGTAAACTGTCATGGTCAAAATATATTGATACAACAGTAGCTAAGAATGGGAGAAGTCTGTCGATAATAAAGCGCTGCTCTGCCTTCTTAACAACACTATCAACAAGGCAGGTCCTACAGGCCCTGCTTTTGTCTCACCTGGACTACTGGTCAGTCGTGTGGTCAAGTGCACAAGAAATGACTTAGGAAAATTGCAGTTGGCTCAGAACAGGGCAGCATGTCTGGACCTTGGATGTACACAGAGAGCTAATATTAATAATATGGATGTCACTCTCTCCTGGCTCAAAGTGGATGAGAGTTTTACTTCAACACTGCTTGTATTTATGAGAGGTATTGACATGTTGAATGCACCGAGCTGTCTGTTTGAACTACTAGCACACAGCTCAGAGACCCATGTATACCCCACAAGACATGTCAAGAGGTCTCTTCACAGTCCCCAAATCCAGACTATGGGTGGCGCACTGTACTACATAGAGACATGACTACATAAAACTCTATTCCACATTAAGTAACTGACGCAAGCAGTAGAATTACTTTTAGATAAAAAAACTGATACAAAAACACCTAATGAAACAGTGGGGACTGTGAAGCAACACAAACATAGGCACAGACACATGCATAAACACACACACACACACACGATAACATACGCACTATACACACGTGTACACATGCATTTTGTACTGTAGATATGTGGTAGAGGTGGAGTAGGGGCCTGAGGGCACACAGTGTGTTGTGAAATCTGTGAATGTATTGTATTTTTAAATTGCATAAACTGACTTAATTTGCTGGACACAAGGAAGAGTAGCTCATGTGGACCCTTAATAAATACAAATACAGCCTAGCAGGTGATGTGGGATATTTCAATACAAAATGGAATTCAAATTATGAAAGGAAGTTACCTTAATAAGAAGGAGTAGACTAGAATGAGCAACCAACAGGCTGTTGTTGAATCTGAATGGAGTTGCTGTTGTAGACAAAGACAGAGAGCGAGGCAAAAAAATCCTCAATTAGCCTAGATAGCTAGTTGGCTAACTTTGCTAGTTGGCTAACTTCTTTACATCAATTTGATGCAGTCAAGACAGGCACCACCAGATGGTATGATAGATACTGTAACCGAGAGACATCTCACTCACTTCTGTTTTCTGGTACATATACAGTCAATGAACTAAGCCAACTAGACCCAACTGCTAATGCATTAGTCCTATGGGACAGCCACCCCTTAAGCAGACCAGGAAATGTGAGAAACACTTTATGATAACCGGCCCGAGTGGGACGTCTTCATTTATCCACCATCTTTGGATATCCTATGGCAGAAGAAAGTTTGTCAAACTAGTTTGAGTTTGGCTACATTCCTTCCCTTCCGTCTCACAAAACTGACCCCTGCCCTTCCACCTCCCTGTTGCGACAAGTGCTATTTAGAAAACGTGTCACGTGTACTTCAACTATCCGGATATACCAAAACATTCCTTGATATTATTTGAATAATGACATTTTTTTCAAATGCCCATCCCTAGTCTATGCATTCTGCTACTAGCACAACGAATCACCAGATCTTCAGAACTCAATCTCGTATTCCCTGAGCTCTGACTTATAAGCATCTTACTTCAGACGGGCCTCGTGGGGACTTATTCAATATATATTTATATATATATATATATATATATATATCTTACTTCAGACGGTCCTCAAGGTGACTTATCCAATAGGCATCTTACTTCAGATGGTCCTCATGGTGACTTATCCAATAGGCATCTTACTTCAGACGGTCCTCATGGTGACTTATCCAATAGGCATCTTACTTTAGACGGTCCTCGTTGTGACTTATCCAATAAGTATCTTACTTTAGACAAGCCTCGTGGTGACTTATCCAATATACATCTTACTTCAGACGGTCCTCGTGGTGACTAATCCAATAGGCATCTTACTTCAGACAGGCCTTGTGGTGAGTTGGTAATTAACAATCTTCAGAATCGGTTAATTAGAGTTTTGATTTCACTGAGGTGAGACAGGTGAAGTACCTCTAGCTCTCTCTCTCTCGCTCTGTGTGTGTGTGTGTGTGTGTGTGTGTGTGTGTGTGTGTGTGTGTGTGTGTGTGTGTGTGTGTGTGTGTGTGTGTGTGTGTGTGATTGTGATTGTGTGTGTGTGTGTGTGTGTGTGTGTGTGTGTGTGATTGTGTGTGTGTGTGTGTGTGTGTGTGTGTGTGTGTGTGTGTGTGTGTGTGTGTGTGTGATTGTGTGTGTGTGTGTGTGTGTGTGTGTGTGTGTGTGTGTGTGTGTGTGTGTGTGTGTGTGTGTGTGTGTGTGTGTGTGTGTGTGTTATTGTGTGTGTGTGTGTTATTGTGTGTGTGTGTGTGTGTGTGTGTGTGTGTGTGTGTGTGTGTCTGTAGTACTGTACAATATGTGGAACCAGTACATGCAAGGCTGTGAATGCCACCTGCGGGTCTTAAATGTAAGAGAGAGAGAGGAGGGCGCAGAGGGACAGTCCTGTCTGTGTGGCAGGAAGGTTATTGCCTGGAGTGTGCAGTCAGTGAGTGAATGATGATTGAATGCCACGTTATTTCATTCATAAAAACTATTTCTACGAAGGGAGGCACATTCCGTCCAATGTACATTGAGTAAATGGTGATTGAAAGCTAGATGCTTTTATTTAAGACATTTTTAATGTAACTCCATGTGATCTAAAATGTAATCTACCTCATCCCTGACGGTAATTACTTATCATGAGAGGGCCATAAACAATACCTAGTAATGCTGCATACTCCAAGAAAGGTTAACATCTCCCCTTTCTGGTAAAACTAGTTATGAATTGCTGAGGTGTACTCACTTTTAAAGACAGAAGCTCAAGTACACAGCACAAATATGATTTAAAAATGAAATATTGTATATAACGTATATCCTATTCAACAAAACTGTATGAATAAGGCTTGGCATTACTTAGATGCTTTCTAAATATAGTATAATCAAATTATAAAATGACTAACTAAAAGATTTCACCTTCCATATAACTGGAAAATTCATATTTCTACGTTTAGTGTTCCAGAAAATGTGCATATATTCTAAAGGTTTATCCTGATCAAAACATCAGCCCCCACGGCTGTGAGTCACACAGCTCTAGCTTAGCTTCCTGAACTCGTTAGGAACTCAACCTTCCATCACATATTCATCTTGTCTGTCTATGACAAACCAAAAGTGTTTTTTGTTTTTTTTAAATAAAAAATATATGTATTTTAGATGAATGGCTATAAATCAATATCTGAATGCGATGTAGTGATGAAACCACTCTCCTGCTGTGTTATGATGTACAGGCATATGCTTTGTCAGTGGTTGTGATGCTGGGTCAGGTTCAGGGTTCCGCCAGGAGTTGATGGACAGTCAGAAGAGCGAATTAAATGATAGGTGAGACATCCCAGCTTCAACTGGTTTCATATTTCACAACCCATGTCACACAGGCTCAAAAAAAGATATGGCGTCCACAGAACCACGCAGGTCCCCTAAACAGGGGACGTTACATCTAAGAGGTTAGGAGAGACCTATTCTATGACTGGTGATTGAAATTCACCTTTAATAGAGGATATATATCCTACTGCCACAATTGTCTCTGATAGTGACCGAGTCACATTAACATCAAACTTGACATGTTAAACATATTACACTATTGTTTCTGATAGTGAAGAGAGTTGAATTGGAATAAATATGAGGAGGAGAGGACATTAAAATCCAGTTCACTTTGATAAAGGTTAATTCAGTTCCCTCCTTTTCCACCGGGCCATTGAGAGAAAAACAACAGTGTGATATTTAAATTTCAAAACATCCGCATACAAAACGGAACAAAACGGATCCTTGTTTGAAGTGGCTGCTTTTAAAGAGACATTTAGAAGAAGGGAGATAAAGAGGTAGAATAATATTCCGGGGCATCTGGAGAAGGAGAACTAAGACACAGGAGAGGAATGAGAGATGTTCATATCCCACAACAACAACAATATCTACAGCAATACAGTAAACAGCATTTCAATCCTTCTTCTTTAAAGTCATCTTCAAGGCTCCATAACCAGAGGTGCGTGTGTGTGTGTGTGTGTGTGTGTGTGTGTGTGTGTGTGTGTGTGTGTGTGTGTGTGTGTGTGTGTGTGTGTGTGTGTGTGTGTGTGTGTGTGTGTGTGTGTGTGTGTGTGTGTGTGTGTGTGTACGTTTGTGTGTGTGTACGTTTGTGTGTGTGTGTGTGTGTTTGTATTCAATAGAGTTGTTGTTTTATCAACCTATCCACACGTCACACTACAGAGAGTGCTACTGTTAATCCTCAGCTCCTGGGCTCTGAGCCATTCAACGTTTCACTTCCAACAGAGCCATCACACTCTGTAATGTCACACAGACACAGACTGAGGAACAGACTATCCTCCCTCACCTAGAGAAGTCATGAAAAACCACTGAGTCCTGACTTAGGACTAGGTAGATCAGTTAGCCATACATAACATCACACATCTCCAAAGGGATAGAACTAAATATTGTGTAGCAATGGTGGTTAAGTGAACTACACTCTTGTGTTGACTAAAGCTTGACCAAGACTTGATGAATCATGTTTGTTTCCAATGCTATTGATGGTTTGCTATCCGGCCCTTCAAACATAAAAATGTAACATGAAATTCTACAAACACTTTTAATCTGCCGGCACTAACACGTAAAAATGCCTGTTTTCAAACTGACAGAGGGCAATTGAAACAAGGACATCCGTTTGACAGATATAATCCACCAAGAACCTACATGAAGCCGATAAACGCAGGGCCCTATCAGCAATCTGAGCTGATAAACGCAGGGCCCTATCAGCAAGCTGAGCCGATAAACGCAGGGCCCTATCAGCAAGCTGAGCCGATAAACGCAGGGACTCATCAGCAAGCTGAGCTGATAAACACAGGGCCTTATCAGCAAGCTGAGCCGATAAACGCAGGGCCCTATCAGCAAGCTGAGCCGATAAACGCAGGGCCCTATCAGCAAGCTGAGCCGATAAACACAGGGCCTTATCAGCAAGCTGAGCCGATAAACGCAGGGCCCTATCAGCAAGCTGAGCCGATAAACACAGGGCCTTATCAGCAAGCTGAGCCGATAAACGCAGGGCCCTATCAGCAAGCTGAGCTGATAAACGCAGGGCCCCATCAGCAAGCTGAGCCGATAAACGCAGGGCCCTATCAGCAAGCTGAGCTGATAAACGCAGGGCCCTATTAGCAAGCTGAGCCGATAAACACAGGGCCCCATCAGCAAGCTGAGCTGATAAACACAGGGCCCTATTAGGAAGCTGAGCCGATAAACACAGGGCCCTATTAGCAAGCTGAGCTGATAAACACAGGGCCCCATCAGCAAGCTGAGCTGATAAACACAGGGCCCTATTAGGAAGCTGAGCCGATAAACACAGGGCCCTATTAGCAAGCTGAGCTGATAAACACAGGGCCCTATTAGCAAGCTGAGCCGATAAACACAGGGCCCCATCAGCAAGCTGAGCTGATAAACGCAGGGCCTCATCAGCAAGCTGAGCCGATAAACGCAGGGACTCATCAGCAAGCTGAGCCGATAAACGCAGGGCCCCATCAGCAAGCTGAGCTGATAAACACAGGGCCCTATCAGCAAGCTGAGCTGATAAACACAGGGCCCTATTAGCAAGCTGAGCAGATAAACGCAGGGCCCCATCAGCAAGCTGAGCTGATAAACACAGGGCCCTATCAGCAAGCTGAGCAGATAAACGCAGGGCCCCATCATCAAGCTGAGCCGATAAACGCAGGGCCCCATCAGCAAGCTGAGCTGATAAACACAGGGCCCTATTAGCAAGCTGAGCCATGCTCACATTAAACACAGAGCAAAGTGTTGCAGAGCAGTATAGAACTACGTATGGACAAACCAGACTGTATGAATGAGGCCTTACACCCTCCACTATATAATAATAAGAACCAATAACCTTGGTGGACCAGATAGATAGACGGAGGGCACGAGTGGTGCCATGCCAGAACTACTGCAGAACAATATAGAGCTACCATACCCAAACTCACATTTAACACTAGCTTCCCTACTGTATACTGAGAAGAACCTGTGTGGACAGAAAACACTGGGCTAGCTGAGACTAGTCACAGTCACACTGAGAAAACTGAACTGCACTGCTGCAAGGTACAGAGGTTTGGAGCAACGAGGGGCAACACCAGACCTCTAATTTTACACTGGAGTCCAGCGGTGAACTTGCAGGCCCATTCAACCATCCCATCTCACTTCTGATGTCTTATTTTGGCTGAATAAAAATGATGTTGCTGGGGAACCTAGTCCAACTCCCAAACCTGGTAGCTGCTTGCCTGGAGATATTACTTTGAAAAGTGGCGGGTGTGAATTGATTCATCCATCCTTTGCTTTGCAATCCACACATGGGCATAGGGAATGAATTGCCTCCGGAGTTGGCATATCTCCAAATCTATACAGGCAAAGTACTGCACATGGCCCTGAGTGTTACCTTTGAAAACAAGCGGCCTCCAAAGGCTGTTCTACATGGTGCTGTAATTATTAGGCCCCTGTGAATAAACATTGGTGCTCTACGTTATAGGGTTTTCAAATGCATGACTCATTGGCTAGTACGGTAATCAGACACATCCAAGAGTACTTACTATGCTGAACAAAAATATAAATGCAACATGACATTTTTTTCAAAGATGTTACTGAGTTATAGTTGTCACGACGTGCCCCTTTTGGGTGAGGATCATTGCCTCCAGCATGTCATGTCAGTCCATTTACCATCTCTCTCAATTCAATTCAATTCAAGGGGCTTTATTGGCATGGGAAACATATGTTAACATTGCCAAAGCAAGTGAGGTAGATAATATACAAAAGTAAAAAAAACAATAAAAATGAACAGTAAACATTTAACATACAGAAGTTTCAAAAGAATAAAGACATTACAAATGTCATATTATGTATATATACAGTGTTGTAACGATGTACAAATTGGCAATATACAAAAGGGAAAATTAATAAGCATAAATATGGGTTGTATTTACAATGGTGTTTGTTCTTCACTGGTTGACCTTTTTTTGTGGCAACAGGTCACAAATCTTGCTGCGGTGATGGTACACTGTGGTATTTCACCCAGTAGATATGGGAGTTTATCAAAATTGGGTTTGTTTTCGAATTCTTTGTGGATTTGTGTAATCTGAGGGAAATATGTGTCTCTAATATGTTCATACATTGGGCAGGAGGTTCGGAAGTGCAGCTCAGTTTCCACCTCATTTTGTGGGAAGTGTGCACATAGCCTGTCTTCTCTTGAGAGCCATGTCTGCTTACGGTGGCCTCTCTCAATAGCAAGGCTATGCTCACTGAGTCTGTACATAGTCAAAGCTTTCCTTAAGTTTCGGTCAGTCACAGTGGTCAGGTATTCTGCCACTGTGTACTCTCTGTTTTGGGCCAAATAGCATTCTAGTTTGCTCTGTTTTTTTGTTAATTCTTTCTAATGTGTCAAGTAATTATCTTTTTGTTTTCTCATGATTTGGTCGGGTCTAATTGTGTTGCTGTCCTGGGGCTCTGTGGGGTCTGTTTGTGTTTGTGAACAGAGCCCCAGGATCAGCTTGCTTAGGGGACTCTTCTCCAGGCTCATCTCTCTGTAGGTGATGGTTTTGTTATGGAAGGTTTGGGAATCGCTTCCTTTTAGGTGGTTGCAGAATTTAAGGGCTCTTTTCTGGATTTTGATAATTAGCGGGTATCGGACAAATTCTGCTCTGCATGCATTATTTGGTGTTCTACGTTGTACACAAAGGATATTTTTGCAGAATTCTGCATGCAGAGTCTCAATTTGGTGTTTGTCCCATTTTGTGAATTCTTGGTTGGTGAGCGGACCCCAGACCTCACAACCAGACCCCAGACCTCACATAAAAGGCAATGGGTTCTATAACTGAATCAAGCATTTTTAGCCAGATCCTAATTGGTATGTTGAATTTTATGTTCCTTTTGATGGCATAGAATGCCCTTCTTGCCTTGTCTCTCAGATCGTTCACAGCTTTGTGGAAGTTACCTGTGGCGTTGATGTTTAGGCCAAGGTATGTATAGTTTTTTGTGTGCTCTAGGGCAACGGTGTCTCTCTCTCCCACCAAAGGTTTATGATGGTCGTAAATACCGAAACTCCTTTCCCCACTCTGCCAAAATGAAAGTTGAGAATCCCTTTGTTACCACAGAGAAAGACTTTGCAGTACGGTAATCTCAAAAGGTTGATTAATGTAACAATATGTCTGTATTCCAGAAATAAGAAAATAAGTCAACTGAAATAAATTAATTTAGGTCCCTGAGTGACATCTAGTGAGAATGCAGGCCATGGAAGAACTGGGACATTTTCAGCTTCGAGGAATTGTGTACAGATCCTTGCGACATGGGGCTGTGCATTATCATGATGAAATATGAGGTGATGGCGGCGGATGAATTGCAAGAAAATGGGCCCTAGGATCTCGTCTAGTATCTCTGTGCAATCAAATTGCCATCAAATCCAATTGTGTTGGTTGTCCGTAGCTTATCCCTGCCCATACCATAACCCCACCTCCACCATGGGACACTTTGTTCATAACGCTGACATCAGCAAACCACTCGCCTAAACAACGCCATGCACATGGTGTGCGGTTGTGAGGCCAGTTGGACTTACTGCCAAATTCTCTAAAATTACATTGGAGACAGCTTATGACAGAGAAACTAACATTACATTCTCTGGCAACAGCTCTGGTGGACATTTCGGCAGTCACCATGCCAATTGCATGTTCCCTCAAAACTTGAGATATCTTTGACATTGTGTTGTGTGACAAAACTGCACATTCTATATTGGCCTTTTATTGTACCCAGCACAAGGTGCATCTGTGTAATGATCATGCTGTTTGAGGTGATGGCGGCGGATGATCATATTGTCTCGATACATTTCCTTCGCCACTGTTAAAGTCCCTTAATATGTCACACATTTCAGGTGGATGTATTATTTTGGCAAAGGAGAAATGCTCACCAACAGGGATGTAAGCAAATTTGTGCACAAAATCTGAGAGAAATACGCTTTTCATGTGTGTGGAAAATTTCTGCCCTTTTTTATTTCAGCTCATGAAACCAACACTTTACATGTTGCCTTTATATTTTAGTTGAGTGTAGTTAGGGCAGTTCTCACCTGTGATGGGTGCTTGTTGAAATTTTAACTTTGATATCTTTAGCAGGCAGTCTTATCCAGAGCGACTAATAGTAGTGAGTGGTTACATTTCCATACTGGTCCCCCAGGGGAATGAAACCCACAACCCTGGCATTGCAAGCGCCATGCTCTACCAACACGAGACCACAATGGATAGTTTTACGTGTAATGAACCGTACACTGACTGATGATGGTTTATATCATTCTAGAAGATACATACAGTACATTGTCTGTAGTGTATAATTCATTAAAACACAGGCAGACATTCACTGTAGATGTTGTTGTCCATCCTTCTAAAGAGCCGAAGGGCTAGCCAAACAGTGCGAACCAGGCATGGTGGTAATTCAGCCATAAGTCAGGACGTTGATATCTAGCAACCTCAAAAGACACAAACAGTACAAGGATAGACTTGTCATTCCTCACAATACAGTTGGCTGTACAGCCTGTGTGACATTTGATGGAAACGGAGGGCCGAGCACACCCCCATTCACATCGACTGGAGCGGAGCGGGGCAAAAGCTTCAAGTTCCTCGGTGTCCACATCACTAAGGAATAATAATTGTCCCCACACACCAACACAGTCATGAAGAAGACAGGACTCCACATCTTCTCCCTCAGGAGGTTGAAAAGATTTGTCATGGGCCATCAGATCCTTAAAGAGTTATAGAGTTGCACCATTGAGAGCATCTTGACTGGCTGCATCACCGCCTGGTATGACAACGGCTTGGCATCTGACCGCAAGGCACAACACAGGGAAGTGCGTACAGCCCAGTACATCACTTGGCAGGGGCCAAGCTCCCTGCCATCAAGGACCTCTATACCAGGCAGTGTCAGAGGAAGGCCCTAAATTTGTCGAAGACTCCGGCCGCCCAAGTCACAGATGGTTCTCTATGCTACTGCAAGGAAAGCGGTACCGGTGCACCAAGTCTGGAACCAACAGGACCCTGAACAGCTTCTACCCCTAAGCCATAAGACTACTAAATAGTTAGTTAAATAGTTAACCTATTCCTACCTGGACTATCTGCATTGACCCTTTTTGCACTAACTCTTTTGACTCATCACATACACTGCTGTTAATGTTTATTATCTATCCTGTTGCCTAGTCTATTTATCCCATCTATATTTTTTTTATTTTTTTTATTTCACCTTTATTTAACCAGGTAGGCTAGTTGAGAACAAGTTCTCATTTGCAACTGCGACCTGGCCAAGATAAAGCATAGCAGTGTGAACAGACAACAACACAGAGTTACACATGGAGTAAACAATAAACAAGTCAATAACATGGTAGGAAAAAAAAGAGAATCTATATACAATGTGTGCAAAAGGCATGAGGTAGGCAATAAATCGAGTAATTACAATTTAGCAGATATGTACATATCAACCATTGTTCCCGAGTGGCGCAGTGGTCTAAGGCACTGCATCTCAGTGTGCGAGGTGTCACTACAGACCCTGGTTTGATTCCAGGCTGTATCACAACTGGCTGTGATTGGGAGTCCCATAGGGCGGGGCACAATTGGCCCAGCGTCGTCCGGGTTAGGGTTTGGCCAGGGTCATTGTAAATAAGAATTTGCTCTTAACTGACTTGCCTAGTTAACTAAAGGTTAAATAAATATACTCCTGCATCGACTCGGTACTGGTATCCAGTAATCGTTACTCATTGTGAATTTTTTCCTTGTGTTATTATTTTTATATTATTTATATTTTGTTCTCTCTGCATTGTTGGGAAGAAAAGTAAGCATTGTGGTGGAATATTAGAATCAAGTGAGAGAAGGTTTGTTATTTCTTAAAGCAATCATCTTTATTCAATATCAATTAATTATTGCAAAAATGAAACCATCGACCCCACACTCCGACGTGTGTGTTGCAGAGTGCTTAAAATCATACATAGTATACAGGATCTTTATATAGAAAACCTCAAATTGTTTAGTCATGGCTGGCTCCAGCCCTCCCATGCAGATTGGGGCACCATAAACCACCCTGGGTTCATCCTGTCGTTTATCTGCACGGGGGGTGTTTTTTTACTCCTCCAGGCTAAGTTTCCCAGATGCAAGGATGAGAACAAACAATGAGATGTTTGTTCGATTCCTTCAGGCTCTCTCTGTCTCGAGTCACACACACACCACATCTTATCTATGAATGCAGGCTCAGTCAGACCGGAGACATACAGTATGTCCCACATGCACCACTCATCATAGAATGGAATGTGGCTGTAAAGTGTTTTATCACCAAGCCATCACTTAATCAGTTGCCATCCCAAGCTTCAAAAGACTTATCTCAATTAACTCAGAAAGGGAGAGAGAGAGTTCTAGGAACCTTACTCTATTTCATAAAACAACCATTTTGATGCATAAATATAACATAATCTTATAATTCTGCTACCACAGTATTTAACTGTCTACACCTAGCATTTGACAAATACAAATTTATGATTTGATGATGTCTGATATTATGATGTCTGATGTGACGATGTCTGATGTGATGATGTCTGATGTGACGATGTCTGATGTGATGATGTCTGAGGTGATGTCTAAAATGATGATGTCTGATGTGATGATGTCTGAGGTGATGTCTAAAATGAGGATGTCTGATGTGATGATGTCTGAGGTGATGACTAAAATGATGATGTCTGATGTGACGATGTCTGATGTGATGATGTCTGAGGTGATGACTAAAATGATGTCTAAAATGATGATGTCTGATGTGACGATGTCTGATGTTATGATGTCTGAGGTGATGTTTGAGGTGATGATGTCTGAGGTGATGATGTCTGAGGTGATGATGTCTGATGTGATGTTGTCCGATGTGATGTTGTCCGATGTGATGTTGTCCGATGTGATGCTGTCCGATGTGATGATGTCTGATGTGATGATGTCTGAGGTGATGATGTCTGAGGTGATGATGTCTGATGTGATGTTGTCCGATGTGATGTTGTCCGATGTGATGTTGTCCGATGTGATGCTGTCCGATGTGATGTTGTCCGATGTGATGCTGTCCGATGTGATGATGTCTGATGTGATGATGTCTGATGTGACGATGCCACAACATCTTTGAAAAGGTTTTTGTTTTCTCGAGGGAGAAAAGCATGCAAACATTTTAAAAACAAAATGCTTTTATCTAGGAAATGTCTTGCACAACTTGTTACATGTGTTTCATCCCTTTTACACATTTATTTCAAGTAAACATTATTTGCCTGATGATGCATGAGTGGAGAAGAGAGTCTCATTTCATACAAGCACATTTTCATCCACGTTCCGTCTCCACACCGCCTCTCCTGGATTACCTTGAACCTTTTCAAAAGGAGGCGAGATGGACAGAGGATGCATGAGTTGAGCAAATCTAATTGAGAAAAGGCCAGGAACTGAGGAAGCAGTCAATCATCCTGACTTCCTGTCTGGTGGCTGCTGTGAACACCCCCTACAACAGAACACACACATACACACACACACACACACACACACACACACACACACACACACACACACACAAAGCCATACACACACACACAGGTGGTCGCGTCGTGTTGTGATGTGTGTGGGCACATGTGTGATGTGTGTGTGTGTGTGTGTGTGTGTGTGTGTGTGTGTGTGTGTGTGTGTGTGTGTGTGTGTGTGTGTGTGTGTGTGTGTGTGTGTGTGTGTGTGTGTGTGTGTGTGTGTGTGTGTAATCTACTATGTAGCTACTACAACGTACCACATTCTACCCCCTGCCACTATTCCAGCTTTGTCATGATGGCTGCACTGAACGATTTGCTGGCACTCTGTGTAATATGGATCGTGACTCGTCGTCGGAATCAACGGGCCGTTGTGGTGTAATTCACACCGAGCAGCTGAAAGAAGGAAGAAGCTTATAGGGCATCCATATAGAGAAAACCCTTTGGCCTAGTACTACACTAAACACATCCATATAGAGAAAACCCTTTGGCCTAGTACTACACTAAACAGCTCCATATAGAGAAAACCCTTTGGCCTAGCACTACACTAAACACCTCCATATAGAGAAAACCCTTTGGCCTAGTACTACACTAAACACATCCATATAGAGAAAACCCTTTGGCCTAGCACTACACTAAACACCTCCATATAGAGAAAACCCTTTGGCCTAGTACTACACTAAACACATCCATATAGAGAAAGCCCTTTGGCCTAGTACTACACTAAACACCTCCATATAGAGAAAACCCTTTGGCCTAGTACTACACTAAACACCTCCATATAGAGAAAACCCTTTGGCCTAGTACTACACTAAACACATCCATATAGAGAAAACCCTTTGGCCTAGTACTACACTAAACACATCCATATAGAGAAAACCCTTTGGCCTAGTACTACACTAAGCACATCCATATAGAGAAAGCCCTTTGGCCTAGTACTACACTAAACACCTCCATATAGAGAAAACCCTTTGGCCTAGTACTACACTAAACACCTCCATATAGAGAAAACCCTTTGGCCTAGTACTACACTAAACACATCCATATAGAGAAAACCCTTTGGCCTAGTACTACACTAAACACATCCATATAGAGAAAACCCTTTGGCCTAGTACTACACTAAACACATCCATATAGAGAAAACCCTTTGGCCTAGTACTACACTAAACACATCCATATAGAGAAAACCCTTTGGCCTAGTACTACACTAAACACCTCCATATAGAGAAAACCCTTTGGCCTAGTACTACACTAAACAGCTCCATATAGAGAAAACCCTTTGGCCTAGTACTACACTAAACACCTCCATTTAGAGAAAACCCTTTGGCCTAGTACTACACTAAACACATCCATATAGAGAAAACCCTTTGGCCTAGCACTACACTAAACACATCCATATAGAGAAAACCCTTTGGCCTAGTACTAACCTAAACACATCCACTGAGACTGTGGTCTGGTCAAGTCAAAATTCACACGCCCTCTTTGTTGCAAAACGCTTTTATGCCCCAGAAAATTCAAGATGGTCACCGATCACCTCAAACAACTTTAGAAAATTCCCTGATACAAGACGGGAAAATAATCAGACAAAGGCCATTGGTTCACCCCATTTGAAAAAGTGGTACAGTTGCTGTCAGGACCACTTGCCCTAGGATAAGTCAAGATGGCTGCCACCTGCACCTCCAAATAACAATCAAATCAACTACAGGACTGCAAGTTAGTCACAAACAATTGCCGTCGGTTCACCTCTTGAAAATGACAGTCAAACGACCAATCAAGTGGTTCACCTCTTGAAAATGACAGTCAAACGACCAATCCAGTGGTTCAACTATTGAAAATGACAGTCAAACGACCAATCCAGTGGTTCAGCTATTGAAAATGACAGTCAAACGACCAATCCAGTGGTTCAACTATTGAAAATGACAGTCAAACGACCAATCCAGTGGTTCACCTCTTGAAAATGACAGTCAAACGACCAATCCGTCGGTTCACCTCTTGAAAATGACAGTCAAACGACCAATTCAGTGGTTCAACTATTGAAAATGACAGTCAAACGACCAATCCAGTGGTTCACCTCTTGAAAATGACAGTCAAACGACCAATCAAGTGGTTCACCTCTTGAAAATGACAGTCAAACGACCAATCCAGTGGTTCAACTATTGAAAATGACAGTCAAACGACCAATCCGTCGGTTCACCTCTTGAAAATGACAGTCAAACGACCAATCCAGTGGTTCAACTATTGAAAATGACAGTCAAACGACCAATCCGTCGGTTCACCTCTTGAAAATGACAGTCAAACGACCAATCCGTCGGTTCACCTCTTGAAAATGACAGTCAAACGACCAATCTAGTGGTTCAACTATTGAAAACAACAACTGAACACCTATATACAGTAACTGCTGTGCATGCCCACTTGTGATGACAATTCAAACCCTCCATTGTCCCTCTAACAAGTGGGCTGCCCTATTGTGTGTGTTTAAGAACCACAATGTGCCCATTCAAACAGCCATTTCACTTTGTTTTCACCAAATAAGTGAAAATAGCAAGTAGACGGCGGATAAACTGGTAATCGCTCACACCTGCCTCTCATCCTACACACATCGCCCGCCGGTCAGCCAGCTTCAGCTCATTTAGAGAACAATAGACAATGACTTTGCTGTGAAGTCACAGCCGATTGCCTGCCTACCCCTCTCTCTCTCTCTCTGAGCCATGTTGCAGACAGAGTCAACAACACACAGCTGCAGCATCAGTGATGCTACTCATTCAGAATCAAGCTGTTGTGTGTGTTAGAGTCAAAAGAAAACTTAATTGTGCAGATGAACACAACTGGCTAATTCTCATACGTTAGGTGTGAGAAGATAATGTACAGTAGGTAGGCAGAACTCCATTAGGTGTGAGAAGATAATGTACAGTAGGTAGGCAGAACTCCATTAGGTGTGAGAAGATAATGTACAGTTGGTAGGCAGAACTCCATTAGGTGTGAGAAGATAATGTACAGTTGGTAGGCAGAACTCCATTAGGTGTGAGAAGATAATGTACAGTAGGTAGGCAGACCCCCATTAGGTGTGAGGAGATAATGTACAGTAGGTAGGTAGAACTCCATTAGGTGTGAGAAGATAATGTACAGTAGGTATGCAGAACTCCATTAGGTGTGAGAAGATAATGTACAGTTGGTAGGCAGAACTCCATTAGGTGAGAAATTGTGATCATGTCACAAGGGTAGAATATTGATCGAGAAAACCTAATTGTACAAAATGTTACGTAACGTTACAATAAAATAGTAATCTATGTGTGTTGTGGTGCACTAGTTACAGTAACCAACCAGTAACCAACCAGTCAGCACAGTCTAGAGTCTAGACTAAAGGTGAATCTATTCAACCACATGAATCACCAGCAACCAGCCACGGACATTTCTTACATTAAAAAAGTTCTGCATAGGTAAGGCTGTTTGCATAGGTAAGGCTGTTTACATAGGTAAGGCTGTTTGCATAGGTAAGGCTGTTTGCATAGGTAAGGCTGTTTGCATAGGTAAAGTATACAAAAGCACAGTTTCTGTTTCTTATTAGACTTCACACCACCTGACACCACTTTTGCATTTTAGATGCAGTGGTAAGGACCCTTTGACCACAATCAGTCTCTCTCTCTCTCTCTCTCTCTCTCTCTCTCTCTCTCTCTCTGTCTCTCTGTCTCTCTGTCTCTCTGTCTCTCTCTCTCTCTCTCTCTCTCTCTCTCTCTCTCTCTCTCTCTCTCTCTCTCTCTCTCTCTCTCTCTCTCTCTCTCTCTCTCTCTCTCTCTCTCTCTCTCTCTCTCTCTCTCTCTCTCTCTCTCTCTCTCTCTCTCTCTCTCTCTCCTCTCTCTCTCTCTCTCTCTCTCTCTCTCTCTCTCTCTCTCTCTCTCTCTCTCTCTCTCTCTCTCACCTGTGCTGCTTCCATCAGGCTGTGCTGGGAGGATAGGGTGACCCCAACGCACTAGCTCTGACATTTCAAAACAGAAATCAGCATGATGAATATGGAACAGGGTAATTATGGTTATTATTAGCCAGCCCACTTATCTACTGCATGCAGACTCTATGGTTTTCCATGACCACGCACACACACACTTCAGGTGGTGAGAGAACCGGAGAAGTGGAATTATAAACGAGAGAGCGAGGGAAGTGAACCGCAGCATCAGATAGTTCTGGAAGAGGAGGAGATGCTGTTGTTTTTATTTGTATCTCAGTGTTGTTTCTCTAAACACATTAAGGTGAGAAAGAAAGTCACAAAGGAAATGAACAACATGTATATAGATTCTGTACCTGACTCAAAGCAGCAAAGCCTTGTGGATCAGAGAAAACAACATTAGCATATTGACACATACACAGGGCACAACCACTATTCCCACTGCAGGGTTGAGTAAACCACAGGGCACAACCACTATTCCCACTGCAGGGTTGAGTAAACCACAGGGCACAACCACTATTCCCACTGCAGGGTTGAGTAAACCACAGGGCACAACCACTATTCCCACTGCAGGGTTGAGTAAACCACAGTACACAACCACTATTCCCACTGCAGGGTTGAGTAAACCACAGGGCACAGCTACTATTCCCACTGCAGGGTTGAGTAAACCACAGGGCACAACCACTATTCCCACTGCAGGGTTGAGTAAACCACAGGGCACAACCACTATTCTCACTGCAGGGTTGAGTAAACCACAGGGCACAACCACTATTCCCACTGCAGGGTTGAGTAAACCACAGGGCACAACCACTATTCCCACTGCAGGGTTGAGTAAACCACAGGGCACAACCACTATTCTCACTGCAGGGTTGAGTAAACCACAGTACACAACCACTATTCCCACTGCAGGGTTGAGTAAACCACAGGGCACAACCACTATTCTCACTGCAGGGTTTAGTAAACCACAGGGCACAACCACTATTCTCACTGCAGGGTTGAGTAAACCACAGGGCACAACCACTATTCTCATTGCAGGGTTGAGTAAACCACAGGGCACAACCACTATTCCCACTGCAGGGTTGAGTAAACCACAGGGCACAACCACTATTCCCACTGCAGGGTTGAGTAAACCACAGGGCACAACCACTATTCCCACTGCAGGGTTGAGTAAACCACAGGGCACAACCACTATTCCCACTGCAGGGTTGAGTAAACCACAGGGCACAACCACTATTCTCACTGCAGGGTTGAGTAAACCACAGTACACAACCACTATTCCCACTGCAGGGTTGAGTAAACCACAGTACACCCATATACAACACAAAGTCAAGAAGCCAAGTTCAAATAGATGAACACTGAATACACTGAATCAAACAAGGCAAATCATTGACCCCTAGTTATCCTCAATGCACAGGGATGGTGAGGAGTGGTGGTGAGGGAGGGGGCGAGAGAGAGAGAGGGAAGGAGAGAGTGAAAACAACATAAAGGGTGAAAGAAAAACCGAGAGAGATTTAAAAATTAAAAAGAGATGGTGAGGTAGAATGAGATAACAAGAGAATAGAAAGAGTGCCATAGTCAATGTTTCATTCTGCATGGATGACCAGAGCAGAGCATAGCAGAATGAATTAGATGTCTCTGTCTGTCTAGATCTCTGCCTACTTCATCCACTCTGGGCTAAATGCAATCCCTGGTGTTTCCTCTCTTTTCCCCTCCTCTCCTCTGCTCAGGGAGGCAGTCAGGCCTGGCCAAAAATATCTGCCTGGACACCCTTAGGCTGTGTTCAAAACGGCACCCTATTCTTAATATAGTACACTGCTAGAGTCCTATGGACCTGGATGAAAGTAGTGCATAATAGGGGAGAATGTGGGACACATGCTTTCAATTCACATGCTGACGACGGTGTTAAAGTTTTTTTAAAAGACAACCCAGAAAACCGGGAACATTCCCAGGACTTTAGCTAAGTTTTAGTTAGGGTATTATTTTATATTAGGATGATAACATTCCAAATACATACAAAGATATCAAAACACTATTTATTTTTTCTCTAAGAAAATGTTTTAAATTAAATATCTTTGGCATGTTCTCCAATTACTCAGTAAAATGTTGTGCACAGCATGTGTAACAACCACCACAGAACATTCTCCTAAGGTTTTTATTAGGTTTCCAGGTGATGCAAAAACAGCATGTGTAGAGAGAACGTTCTCCTAAGGTTTTTATTAGGTTTCCAGGTGATGCAAAAACAGCATGTGTAGAGAGAACGTTCTCCTAAGGTTTTTATTAGGTTTCCAGGTGATGCAAAAACAGCATGTGTAGAGAGAACGTTCTCCTAAGGTTTTTTATTAGATTTCCGGGTGATGCAAAAACAGCATGTGTAGAGAGAACGTTCTCCTAAGGTTTTTTATTAGATTTCCGGGTGATGCAAAAACAGCATGTGTAGAGAGAACGTTCTCCTAAGGTTTTTTATTAGATTTCCGGGTGATGCAAAAACAGCATGTGTAGAGAGAACGTTCTCCTAAGGTTTTTATTAGATTTCCGGGTGATGCAAAAACAGCATGTGTAGAGAGAACGTTCTCCTAAGGTTTTTTATTAGATTTCCGGGTGATGCAAAAACAGCATGTGTAGAGAGAACGTTCTCCTAAGGTTTTTTATTAGATTTCCGGGTGATGCAAAAACAGCATGTGTAGAGAGAACGTTCTCCTAAGGTTTTTATTAGATTTCCGGGTGATGCAAAAACAGCATGTGTAGAGAGAACGTTCTCCTAAGGTTTTTATTAGATTTCCGGGTGATGCAAAAACAGCATGTGTAGAGAGAACGTTCTCCTAAGGTTTTTTATTAGATTTCCGGGTGATGCAAAAACAGCATGTGTAGAGAGAACGTTCTCCTAAGGTTTTTTATTAGATTTCCGGGTGATGCAAAAACCACATGTGTAGAGAGAACGTTCTTGTAACAGGCAAATGTTTTTTCAAGTTTAAAAATGCTTCTAAATGTTGTAATTTCCCCTTAAAAATGTCTGACTTGATGTGCGCTAATGAAAAATGTATCAACACCTGCAAAAATGTCCAATGATTATATATATATATATATATTTTTATACTGTCACACAGACCGGATAGGTGCAGTGAAATGTGTTGTTTTACAGGGTCAACCAGCATGTTGATTTTGTCTATCCCGACAAGACACATTTAAGACAAGCAGTTTAAAATACCAAAATCAACTGTGAACCGACTATATTAATTTGGAGACACACACATGAAACATTCATGGACATTTAGCTAGCTTGTCGTTGCTAGCTAATTTGTCCTGGGAGATAAACATTGGGTTGTTGTTTTACCTGAAATGCATATGGTCCTTTGTAAAAGCTGGATCTTTGTAGAAGTTTGACTCATGTTCAGTCATACAAAATCTTCTTTACTCTACAATTAATCCACAGATTAAAAGGGGAAACCTAGTTCATTTTATGTTTCTTCTTCTGTGGATTTTATACGGCAGTTGGCTACCAACTTTAAGGTGCATTACCCCCAACAAATGGACTGGAGTGTGGGCCTCATTCATTTTTCTATCACCCATGTGGGTGTGCGCATGTAGAGTTGCTCGCATGTAGAGTTGCTCCCCTTGGCATTTTTCCTATTTTGTTGCCCTACAACCTGAAATTTAAATGGATTTGGGGGGGGTTTGTATATTTTGATTTACACAAAATGCCTACCACTTTGAAGATGCATAATATGTTTTATTGTGAAACAAATAGGAAATAATACAAAAAAAATGAAAACTTGAGCTATTCACCCCCCCAAAGTCAATACTTTGTAGAGCTGTAACGGTCGTCTTGTGGTGAATGAGCGGACCAAGGCGCAGCGGGTGATGAATACATAATGATTTATTTAAAGACGAAGACGAACACGAAAAACACTTTGAAAATTACAAAACAACAAAACGACGTAGACAGACCTGAACATGTGAACTTACAATATAACACGAAGATCGCACGAACAGGAACAGACTACATACACGAACGAAAACGAAACAGTCCCGTGTGGTGCGACATACACAGACACGGAAGAAAATCACCCACAAACAAACAATGTGAACAGCCTACCTTTATATGGTTCTCAATCAGAGCAAACGTCAAACACCTGTCCCTGATTCGAGAACCATATAAGGCTAATTACCAATGAACCTAAACATAGAAACACATAACATAGACTACCCACCCAGCTCACGTCCTGACCAACTAAACAAAGTAAAACAAAGGCAAATAAGGTCAGGAACGTGAAAAGAGACACCTTTTGCAGCAATTACAGCTGCAAGTCTCTTGGGGTATGTCTCTATAAGCTTGGCACGTCTAGCCACTGGGATTTTTGCCCATTCTTCAAGGCAAAACTGTTCCAGCTCCTTCAAGTTGGATGGGTTCCACTGATGTATAGCAATCTTTAAGTCATACCACAGATTCTCATTTGGATTTACTTCTGGGCTTTGACTAGGCCATTCCAAGACATTTAAACCACTCGAGTGTAGCTTTAGCAGTATGCTTAGGGGCATTGTCCTGCTGGAAGGAGAACCTCCGTCCCACTCTCAAATCTCTGGAAGACTGAAACAGGTTTCCCTCAAGAATTTCCCTGTATTTAGCACCAACCATCATTCCTTCAATTCTGACCAGTTTCCCAGTCCCTGTCGATGAAAAACATCCCCACAGCATGACGCTGCCACCACCATGCTTCACTGTGGGGATGGTGTTCTTGAGGTGATGAGAGGTGTTTGGTTTGTGCCAGACATAGCGTTTTCTTTGATGGCCAAAAAACAACCTTTCTGTCTCGTATGACCAGGGTACCTTCTTTCATATGTTTGTGGAGCCCCCCACATGCCTTTTGGCGAACACCAAACATGTTTGCTTATATACTGAGATCATGTGGCAGATCATGTGACACTTAGATTGCACACAGGTGAACTTTATTTAACAAATTTTGTGACTGACGATAATTGGCTGCACCAGATCTTACGTAGGGTCTTCATAGCAAAGGGGGTGAATACAAGTTATATATTTTGTTACACTTCACCAATTTTGATAATTTTGTGTTCCATGAAATCCAAAATAAAAATCTATTTAAATTACAGGTTGTGATGCAACAAAATAGGAAAAATGCCACGGGGGTGAATACTTTCGCCAGGCACAGTGACGGTGAATGCCGTTTAAGATGAAGGAGGACAATCCATTTTTTTTCATGAACATGGTCTTATTTCTATTACAGCATGTTGGATGAGTGTCATTCATATTCCATTCACCCAGTTCAATGTAACATCGATAGGTTTAGGCTACTACATGATACTGTCATTTTCCCAATACCCATCATGAGGTTGCTACAACATAGGTGCACACAGGTTGAGAGAACATTTTGAGGTGACAGACAGTGACACATGGACAGACGGTGACACATGCAATACCGCCTTGCATGTTCTTGCCTAGATCTAGCTGATCGAGCGTGTAATCATTCGTCCGACAGTTACAAACAAGAGTTTCTATTGAACAAATCCAGGTATATTTATTCCCATTGCGTTCTGTTTGCTTCTTTTTAAGAAAGGTTTTAAAACAGAATCGGCGGAATAAATACACTCCTGATCACACGTAAACAGAGTTCACTTTCATAGCAGCCTCGTTGTATTCCTTCTCACATCTACAGTCAGTGTTCTCCTCCTCACACCTTTTCCCTTCGTTTGTGGACTTCAATGAACAACACATCAGCTGTATGTGACCAGGCGAATAAACCTTTCCAAGCCAAAGCATATAATAACTGCTACACACAGCCTACATTGTTGTCACCATATTAGCTAAAGTAACATCCTAGTCAACATAGCTAATATAACTAATGTGTTAGTAAACTCGCTACAATCATGCAGTAACGTTACAGTGTACAGTCAGTAAGCAGTTCAATAAGCAGTTTAGCAGTTACACCGGTGGGTCCCGGTGGCAATACATTTGTAAAACCAAAAGCTTACCTTGACAGTGTGTTTTAATCAATTATTTGGTGACGTGATTATATTTAGTATAGTTTGATCTAAAAAGGAAAGCTTTTTAAATGTTTTACTATTTTTTCTGAAAATTCACTGAGGAGAATTGTCCTCCCCTTCCTCGTCCTCTGAGGAGCTTCCACATTGTTATAAATTGTATCTCTTTATTTAAATCAAATCTATGGTATACCCCCTGTATGAGGACACTTTACCACAGAATAATCTCCATGCTGTATGATATCACGGAAGTCCTTTATCTTACATGATAAAATGTATCTCTGTTTTTAATGTATCTCTATGGTATAGCCCCTGTTTGATCATATATATACAGCTAACAGGATTTAAAAGCCTGTTGCTTAATGCCATTCTCAATACCACCATAAACTCCTAATAAATATGTTACAGTATGATTGCATTATAACCAAAGCAGCCATGACTATATTGGGATTTGGAAGAGGAGGGTGGGACTGCACACAGACCCACAGATCACAATCCCATCCAAATGTAGCCGCGTAGGGTTGACGCCAGCTAACGTACAATAACTACTTTGTGTAGCCCCTCAGAACTATGAGATGAGACTCGTACCTCTCATTGACTGAGTAATAACACATACACAGGCATCCTACTTAATTATCTCCCTAATGGTGGAGGAGAATGGCATTTAATTACCTAGGCCCAGATTCAGAATGGTGTGTGTGTGTGTGTGTGTGTGTGTGTGTGTGTGTGTGTGTGTGTGTGTGTGTGTGTGTGTGTGTGTGGTGTGTATGGTGTGTGTGTGAGAGAGAGAAAGAGCGCGAGAGACAAAGAGAGTGAGAGAGAGCGAGAGACAGAGACAGAGGGAGCTAGAAAGAAAGACAGAGGCAAAAAGAGAGTGAGAAAGAGAGAGAGACAGAGAGGTACATGGATTTAATTTTACGTGCAAAACTAGGATGATGGGATGATTTGCAGTTGTTTGCACATGCAGTGCCTACAGAAAGTATCCACACCCCTTGACTTTTTCCACATTTTCTTGTGTTACAAAGTGGAATTCAAATTGATTTAATTGCCATTTTATTGTCAATGATCTCCACAAAATACTCTGTACTGTCAACATAAAAAAATAAATAAAAAAAAAAATAATATATGTTGATGAGATAAGTATTCAACCCCGAGTCAATACATGTTGGAATCACCTTTAGCAGCAATTACAGCTGTGAGTCTTTCTGGGTAAGTCTATAAGAGTGATTACAGCTGTGAGTGTTTCTGGGTAAGTCTGTAAGAGTGATTACAGCTGTGAGTCTTTCTGTGTAACGGCAGTCTAGCTCTTCCTCCTCCTCGGACGAGGAGAGGAGAGAAGGATCGGAGGACCAATGTGCAGCGTGGTAATTTTCCATGAATTTAATTAACACAAAGACAAGATACTGACAAACTAATACAAAACAACAAACGACCGTGAAGCTACAAACAAAAGTGCAATACACAAGCTACTAACGTTAGACATAGACACTATACAAAATAACAAACAAACTAACCGTCACAGTCCTAGCTGGTGCAGACAAAACACAAAGACAGGGAACAACCACCCACAATCCCCAACACAAAACAAGCCACCTATATATGATTCTCAATCAGGGACAACGATTGACAGCTGTCTCTGATTGAGAACCATATCAGGCTGAACACAGAAACAGACGAACTAGACACACAACATAGAATTCCCACCCAGGTCACGTCCTGACCAACACTAAACAAGCAAAACACATAAGAACTCTGGTCAGGACGTTACATTCTGGGTAAGTCTGTAAGAGCTTTCCACACCTGGATTGTCATACATTTGCTGATTATTCTTTTCAAAATGATTCAAGTCAAATTGGTTGTGGATCAATGCTAGACAACCATTTTCAGGTCTTGCCAATGATTCCCATGCAGATGTAATTCAAAACTCAGCCGCTCAGGAAGATTCAATTTCTTCTTGGTAACCAACTCCATTACAGATTTGGCCTGTTTTAGGTTATTGTCCTGGTGAAAGTTGAATTAATCTCCCAGTATCTGGGGAAAGCAGATTGAACCAGGTTTTCCTCTAGGATTTTGCCTGTGCTTAGCTCCATTCCATTTATTTTTTATCCTAAAAACTCCCCAGTACTTAACGCTTACAAGCATACCCATAACATGATGTAGCCACCACTATGCTTAAATATATGGAGAGTGGTACTCAGTAATATGTTGTATTGAATTTGACCCCAAACATAACACTTTGAATTCAGGACAAAAGGTTAATTGCTTTGCCAAAGTTTTTGTAGTATTACTTTAGTGCCTTGTTGCAAACAGTATACATCATTTGGAATTGTTTTATTCTGTAGAGGCTTACTTCTTTTAGCATTGTCAATTAAATTAGTATTGTGGAATAACTACAATGTTATTGATCCATCCTCAGTTTTTTCCTGTCACAGCCATTAAACTCCGTAACTGTTTTAAAGTCCCCATTGGCCTCAAGGTAAAATCCCTGAGTGGTTTCCTTCCTCTTCAGCAACTGAGTTAGGAAGGTAGTGACTGGATGTATTGATACACCATCCAAAGTGTAATTAAAGTGTAATTAATAACTTCACCATGATCAAGGGATATTCAAAGCCTGCTTTTCTTTACCCATCTACCCTTCTTTGCGAGGCATTGGAAGACCTCCCTGGTCTTTGTGGTAGAATCTGTTTGAAATTCACTGCTAAACTGAGGGATCTTACAGATAATTTAATGTGCGGGGTACAGAGATGAGGTAGTCATAAAAAAATGCTACTTATTATGTGACTTGCTAAGCACATTTTTACTCCTGAACGTATTTAGGCTTGTCATAACAAAGGGATTGAATACTTATTACCTCAAAAAGTTTCAGCTTTTTATTATTTTTTTTCATTTGTAAAAATGAAATAAAATGTAATTCCACATTGCCATTATGGGTTATTGTGTGAATGCCAGTGACAAAATAATCTCTATTCAATCAATTTTAAATTCAGGCTGTAACACAACAAAATGTTGAAAAAGTCAGCGGGTGAGAATACATTTTGAAGGTAACGTATGCAGCAAACTGAAACTACTATACCCGGCAAAAACTACCACGACAACAACCACAACTATCATACCCGGTGTTGAATCCACCGTTGTAGTATCTGATGAATATATCATAATATAAAATATATTCACTTCAAATATAGCTATTTACGTTAATATACAGTAAATATAAGAACATACCGTTAAAGCCATATCATATAACGGCTGCGTAATAGGTCCCTGAGAAGTAAACATTGAAAGGTGAAACAGGGTTAAGCTTCTCAATATTCTATCAAGACAGCTGCTACCATGAGAGTTGGTCGTCAAGGCTTCCGAGAACAGCCTGTCTAAGAAGTATTTGTAGTTGAACATAAAGTCTGGAGAGAGCGGAAAAATGACAAAACTTTTCTCACCTCAGATGACATTGGCTCCCTGGCAAATAGTCTAAATATTGAAAGGCGGTTGCAAGGGGGAAAATGTTGTGCACTATATAGGGAATATGGTGCAAGGAGAGGGAGGAAAATGAAGAACCCCTCTCACCTCCAATGCCATTTGCTCCATGCCAAAGGGCATTGCCATCAAACTGAGGCTGGTGCTTTAATCCTGGGTAATCTGTCTTCAAAGGCTAGGGAACTGAACCACTTCGGTAAAGAATGGGAGCTATCACTCTGTCAGCACTCTCAGCTATGGGTAGTCAGGATGGCTCAGACTGCGACTCGGTTGTCTACCCTACTTACACACTCCCCTTGAAGGACTTAAACAGATTGGATTGGTGAAAACATTGTCTTGAAGGAGAAGTAGGGTGCAAGTGTATACTCTGGGCTGCTACAGTTTCTTACCTTCTGCAGTGGGTTTGGCCTTCCTCTAATCTGAGGAGAGGTGACCAATATAGATATAGACTAGAGGAGACCCATAGAGACTATAGGTGACCCATAGAGACCATAGGAGACCCATAGAGACTATAGGAGACGCATAGAGACTAGAGGAGACCCATAGAGACTAGAGGAGAACCCATAGAGACTAGAGGAGACCCATAGAGACTAGAGGAGACCCATAGAGACCAGAGGAGAACCCATAGAGACTAGAAGAGACCCATAGAGACTAGAGCGGACCCATAGAGACTAGAGGAGACCCATAGAGACTAGAGCGGACCCATAGAGACTAGAGGAGACCCATAGAGACTAGAGGAGAAACCATAGAGACTAGAGGAGACCCATAGAGACTAGAGCGGACCCATTTGAGACTAGAGGAGACCCATAGAGACTAGAGCGGACCCATAGAGACTAGAGGAGACCCCTCTAGTGTGTGGATGCAGAGTTATGATTTAAAGGTAAAAGGCGATCTTCCACACTTTAATCATCCCAACTAGCCGGCCAATAGGATTGTGTGTACATACTGTCCAATGGGATTGTGTATACATACTGTCCAATGGGATTGTGTGTACATACTGTCCAATGGGATTGTGTGTACATACTGTCCAGATAATGTAAATATAGACTGAATAAATCACCATGCTTCCTTGAAGTGCCAATAGAACTGCTGAAGTGTGTGTGTGTGTGTGTGTGTGTGTGTGTGTGTGTGTGTGTGTGTGTGTGTGTGTGTGTGTGTGTGTGTGTGTGTGTGTGTGTGTGTGTGTGTGTGTGTGTGTGTGTGTGTGTGTGTGTGTTGAAGTGTAATCAGAAAGGCCTTGATCTCCACCGCGGGGGCTCCTTCTACATCAGAGATGCTCACAGTTGAAGTATAGATGATGGGTTCTGTAAAGCATAACTGTTGAATATCACCTATGCACACAGAACAGAAACGCTGGAGGATCTGAGGAGCGAAATAGCTGAGAAATGTGTCACGTCAACTAAAATGTCTGTCTGTGGGGTATAAAACACTTTAACCATGACAGCGAGTCAGAACTAACATACAAATATTAAAGACATGCTCTGGAACTTTGGCACCTATTAAGTATTTTTTAGGCTGGATGTGTCAATGTGTAGTTCATACATGCATGATCTCAGAGCAGAATTACTACTTTACCTCAATTAGCCAGAAAATCCCTTGTTTGAAAACAACATTTTTTTCTGGAAGCTGTGCTGTGGCATTTTACCTACACCCCCCCCCCCCCCCCCACCCCCACCCTAGCAATTCAAATTCAACCAATGAGCTCCAGCCCCTCACCATTTGAGTGACAGCTAGCAAGATGCACACACAGCAGAGAGAGAGAGAGCGATGACGTGGTGCATATATCTGCACTATTTTCAGGGACCACGTTTAGCTATTAGCTATTCTCAGAACTACTGGCTAAGAAGTTTAAAAAAGCACAGGAGAATCTCTTTAATATGAAGATGCTAAAATACCCCAAACAGAAACATGCAAATACGCACACATGATGTAGGCTACTGTATCTGCCTACATTCACAAATATGAATAGAATATGCACCCACTTATTTGCATGGGTTAAGCTTGACAAATCACTTTTAGGTCGATTTGCACAACAAAACTGCTAGTGCGATCAACAGTGTGAAGGTATCCATCTGTCCTTCATCAATATTGACAGTTCGCACATCCAGAATACACAAACAATGTACAGTACTTATAACTCAGGCTCTAGGTACAATAACTGTGGATGCTAGAGGGGAATTGAGATCATATTCATTGCAGTACATCTGTAACGAGCCTTCAGCTGCTAACTTCCACATTTCAGAAATTTCAGCCCAGCGAGTCAAATCAATAGAGTATCGAACGAGGTCAGGCTCTTGAAAACCTCACGTTCTCTCTCTCTCTCTCTCTCTCTCTCTCTCTCTCTCTCTCTCTCTCTCTCTCTCTCTCTCTCTCTCTCTCTCTCTCTCTCTCTTTCTCTTTCTCTTTCTCTTTCTCTTTCTCTTTCTCTCTCTCTCTCTCTCTCTCTCTCTCTCTCTCTCTGTTTCTAACAGCTGAGGTCTGGAAACACTGGAGAAGATAAACTGTGAATGAAATTATTTAGTGCTGACCGTGTATCAGTAGCACACCAAAGAAACACTATGAAGACACGCAATGTACAATAAAATACCTTGCTGATGGTAAATATATCTTAAAACAGGGTTTCTCTCACAAAACTGTAACAGGAAATGTGCGAGTCTAATGTTGGAATGTGTGGCGTTAACAGCTGTCATGGTGTCTTCCAGTAAGACTAATGGATGTATCCATCCTCCAATAAGACCCATCTACATCAATAGACACACTGGGATTATTCCAAATGGCACCCTATTCCCTATATAGTGCACTACTTTTGACAAGGGCCCTATGGGGCTCCATATGGGCTCTGGTCAAATGTAATGCACTATATAGGGACTAGGGTGCCATTTGGGACAAGGAACTCCATTTAGGCCCTTCTGCATGAATGGCTATCTCCCTCAGGGCAAGGTCACACATTAAGACATACAAGACCTGGTGACGAGTGGCACACTACTGGGCTTACAGCATCAATGGTGTTCTCTGAACCATCTGCAGGTGTACAGCATCAATGGTGTTCTCTGAACCATCTGCAGGTGTACAGCATCAATGGTGTTCTCTGAACCATCTGCAGGTGTACAGCATCAATGGTGTTCTCTGAACCATCTGCAGGTGTACAGCATCAATGGTGTTCTCTGAACCATCTGCAGGTGTACCCCATCAATGGTGTTCTCTGAACCATCTGCAGGTGTACAGCATCAATGGTGTTCTCTGAACCATCTGCAGGTGTACAACATCAATGGTGTTACCCAGAGCTTCAGACACACACACTGTTAAAGCTTGATGACTTCATAATGGGACACTCTAGATTCACATCACAGATGGCGTCAGATGGCTCCACTTAGATGAGAGACGTGAGGATGTGCACTGAAAAGCCCACAAACACACGCTAGGGGTATAGGGGCATGTACAAACACACACACGCACACACACACACACACACACACACACACACACACACACACACACACACACACACACACACACACACACACACACACACACACACACACACACACACACACACACACACACACACACACACACACACACACACACACACACACACACACACACACCCCCCTCCAACACCCCGTCCGCCCCCATGGTGGCTAACCCTATCCCTGAGGTCAGTCTGTCTCTCTCGGCATCTCTGACTGGCCAAACTAACTGGTGACTTTTCAGACGTAAGATGGCTTCCGCCCACATGTGTTTCTTTCTACAAAAATATAAATTCTGCAAGTCGTCCGCTTGTGTTGTCAATCATTGATGAGCCAGGCTCGTCTCTCCTGCTGGTAGAGATGAAAGTGAACTCAGGCGAGGAGACGTGAGAGCACCATTCAACTGGAGTGCTTGTATTCAAAGTGTGTGTGTGTGTGTGTGTGTGTGTGTGTGTGTGTGTGTGTGTGTGTGTGTGTGTGTGTGTGTGTGTGTGTGTGTGTGTGTGTGTGTGTGTGTGTGTGTGTGTGTTAACTATACACCAATGTTGGTAAATAAGCTATTCTGATAATCTGTTGTACACAGTATATAAAATAAGTATGTGGACACCCCTTGAAATTAGTGGATTCGGCAAAAGAAAAGACCACACAGCCATGCAATCTCCATTGACAAACACTGGCAGTAGAATGACCTTACTGAAAAGCTCAGTGACTGTCATATGATGCCACCATTCCAACAATTCAGTTCGTCAAATTTCTGCCCTGTTAGAGCTGCCATGGTCAACTGTAAGTGCTGTTATTGTGAAGTGGAAACGTCTAGGAGCAACAACCTCTCAGCCGTGAAGTGGTAGGCCAAACAAGCTCATGGAACGGGATGACGTGTGCTGAAGCGCGTAGCACGTAAAAATTGTCTGATTGGAAATCTTAACGCTACAGCATACAATGACTTTCTAGATGATTCTGTGCTTCCGACTTTGTGGCAACAATTTGGGGAAGGCCCTTTCCTGTTTCAGCATGGCAACGCCCCCATGCACAAAGCGAGGTCTATACAGAAATGGTTTGTCGAGATCGGTGTGGAAGAACTTGACAGGCCTGCACAGAGCCCTGACTTCAACCCCATCGAACACCTTTGGGATCAATTGGAACGCTGACTGTGAGCCAGGCCTAATAGGCCAACATCAGTGCACAACGAATGCAAGTCCCCGCAGCAATGCTCCAAAATCTAGTGGAAAGCCTTCCCAGAAGAGTGGAGGCTGTTATAGCAGCAAAGTGGGGGACCAACTCCATATTAATTCCCATGATTTTGGAATGAGATGTTCGATGAGCATTGTGTTCACATACTTTTGGTAATGTAGTGTATGTAGATATGCACAGACAAGTTCACAAACACACACACACACACACACACACACACACACACACACACACACACACACACACACACACACACACACACACACACACACACACACACACACACACACACACACACACACACACACACACACATAAACACACACACATAAACACACATTCACTGAGTACACAACACTTAAGAACACCTGCTCTTTCCATCACATAGACTGACCAGGTGAATCCAGGTAAAATCTATGATGTCACTTGTTATATCCACTTCAATCAGTGTAGATGAAGGGGAGGAGATAGGGTTAAAGAAGGATTGTCAAGCCTTGAGACAATTGAGACATGGATTGAGTATTCAGAGGGTGAATGGGCAAGACAAAATATTTAAGTGCCTTTGAATGGGGTATGGTAGTAGGTGCCAGGCGCACTGGTTTGTGTCAAGAACTGCAACGCTGCTGGGTTTTCCACGCTCAACAGGTTCCTGTGTGTATCAAGAATGGTCCACCACCCAGAGGTCCTCCAGCCATCTTGACAAAACTGTGGGAAACACTGGAGTCAACATGGACCAGCATTCCTGTGGAACGTTTTTGACACCTTGTAGAGTCCATGCCCTGACAAAATGAGGCTGTTCTGAGGGAAAAGGGGGAGGGGCAGGGGAACTCAATATCAGGAAGGTGTTCCTAATGTTTGGTATACTCAGTGTATATCCCTATTTATAAACTGGGTGGTTTGAGCTCTGAATGCTGATTGGCTGACCGCCATGATAAAGCAGACCATATACCACGGTTATGACAACACATGTATTTTTACTGCTCTAATTACATTGATAACCAGTTTATAATAGCAATAAAGCAACTCGGGGGTTTGTGGTATATGGCCAATAAACAAGATCTAAGGGCTTTATCCAGGCACTCTGAGTTGCATCGTGCATAAGGACAGCCCTTAGCCGTGGTATATTGGCCATATAACACACCCCCTCGGGCCTTATTGCTTAAACATCCAGCTGGTATGCATGGCACTATTAGCATAAATAGTGTCTTGATTCCTTATGTCTCCCTCCATCCATCCCTCTTCTACTGCCAGCAACCATTGGAATTTGCCAAATACGCCCATGTCCATCCTCTCAGTCTCTCCAATCCCACAGACTGAGGAGAAGCCTCTGCCATCACAGCACAGACTGAGGGGAAGTCTCTGCCATCACAGCACAGACTGAGGGGAAGCCTCTGCAATCACAGCACAGACTGAGGGGAAGCCTCTGCCATCACAGCACAGACTGAGGGGAAGCCTCTGCAATCACAGCACAGACTGAGGGGAAGCCTCTGCCATCACAGCACAGACTGAGGGGAAGCCTCTGCAATCACAGCTTGGACAGCTACTTGGACAGCTACCATTCTTTGTCACTGAGATATACAATCTAGCATATTGTTCTTTCTCTCTCTCTCTCTCTCTCTCTCTCTCTCTCTCTCTCTCTCTCTCTCTCTCTCTCTCTCTCTCTCTCCCTCTCTCTCTCGCTCATTCACCAATCCTTAGGGCTACTGTGGTGCACAGGTACACAGGAGACAGACAGAGTGAGAGAAAGAGAGACAGCGAGACAGCGAGACAGCGAGACAGAGAGGGTCAGTCAAAGAAAGAAAGAGCGATAGAGAGGGGGGGGGGTAGAGGGGAAATGAGCAGAAATGGAGAGTAGTGGAGATGGAAGGGTCTGGTGGGTCCATAGTTTAAAATAGAGGTAGAGTTTTAAAGTGTCTACCTTCAAGGGGATGTGCCCTTGAGCAAGGCACTTAAACCTAATTGCTCCTGTAAGCCGCTGTGTATAAGAGCGTCTGCTAAATGACTAAAATGTAAGGTAAGTGGGTCGCTACACGTGTGAATGGACTCTGAGAATAATGGCTTCGAAGGGTACACGGTCCACAGGTAAAAGGATGAACAGTGGCTTGAATCACATGGCTTTATTCACAGCCTCGTCACCAGCTTGTGAGATTACTTTGACATTAAAGCTTCCTGGCAAATACAGATATTTGTTTGTGTTAATCAAAAATATATACTGTCTAAAATTGGCTTGAAATGCATTTTGTTAATATACAATTTGAATGGTGCTGAATGGAACATTAAGACATCAGCGGAACCTACACAAAGGAGTGGTTAGATGGTACACAATTATGAGCCTGATTCATATGCAGCGTCGCAGTCTCCGTTTTAACAGCTGAACCATTTAAAATGTAGAACTAGCTGTCTGTAGTGAAGGGATATTATCCCTGGATCGCCCTCCTCAGAAACACCACAGCTTTAAACAGACACAGGAAGAAGAGGTGAGGTCACAGAGATGTCGGAGTCTGCCTGCCTCAGCGCACGGGGAGAGCTGGTGTGTGCGTGTGTGTGTTCGTCCATGCATGTGTGTGTTTGTCCGTGCATGTGTTTCTGTGTGTGTGTGTGTGTGTGTGTGTGTGTGTGTGTGTGTGTGTGTGTGTGTGTGTGTGTGTGTGTGTGTGTGTGTGTGTGTGTGTGTGTGTGTGTGTGTGTGTGTGTGTGTGTGTGTGTGTGCGTATGTGCGTGTGTGTGTGTGTGTGTGGGGCGAATTAGGAACCACTCCTGCTTTGAGATGAGGGTGTGGGGTTAGAGAGAGAGAGAGGAGAGAACGAGAGAGAGAAAGAGAGAGAGAGAGAGAGATGCTAGTTGTTATAAACAGTATGTCCCACTGCTAGGAGGAAGTAGTAGATAGCTCCTGTTCTGAATCAGTCCCCCACTAGGAGGTAGTAGTAGATAGTCCCTGTTCTGAATCAGTCCCCCGCTAGGAGGTAGTAGTAGATAGTTCCTGTTCTGAATCAGTCCCACTGCTAGGAGGTAGTAGTAGATAGCTGCTGTTCTGAATCAGTCCCCCACTAGGAGGAAGTAGTAGATAGTCCCTGTTCTGAATCAGTCTCACTGCTAGGAGGTAGTAGTAGATAGCTCCTGTTCTGAATCAGTCCCACTGCTAGGAGGTAGTAGTAGATAGTTCCTGTTCTGAATCAGTCCCCCTGCTAGGAGGTAGTAGTAGATTGTTCCTGTTCTGAATCAGTCCCCTGCTAGGAGGTAGTAGTAGATAGCTCCTGTTCTGAATCAGTCCCCCGCTAGGAGGTAGTAGTAGATAGCTCCTGTTCTGAATCAGTCCCACTGCTAGGAGGTAGTAGTAGATAGCTCCTGTTCTGAATCAGTCAAACTGCTAGGAGGTAGTAGTAGATAGCTCCTGTTCTGAATCAGTCCCCCACTAGGAGGTAGTAGTAGATAGCTCCTGTTCTGAATCAGTCCCCCGCTAGGAGGTAGTAGTAGATAGCTCCTGTTCTGAATCAGTCCCCCGCTAGGAGGTAGTAGTAGATAGCTCCTGTTCTGAATCAGTCCCTCACTAGGAGGTAGTAGTAGATAGCTCCTGTTCTGAATCAGTCCCCCACTAGGAGGAAGTAGTAGATAGCTCCTGTTCTGAATCAGTCCCCCGCTAGGAGGTAGTAGTAGATAGCTCCTGTTCTGAATCAGTCCCACTGCTAGGAGGTAGTAGTAGATAGTTCCTGTTCTGAATCAGTCACACTGCTAGGAGGTAGTAGTAGATAGTTCCTGTTCTGAATCAGTCCCACTGCTAGGAGGTAGTAGTAGATAGTTCCTGATCTGAATCAGTCCCACTGCTAGGAGGTAGTAGTAGATAGCTCCTGTTCTGAATCAGTCACACTGCTAGGAGGTAGTAGTAGATAGCTCCTGTTCTGAATCAGTCCCACTGCTAGGAGGTAGTAGTAGATAGCTCCTGTTCTGAATCAGTCCCCCACTAGGAGGAAGTAGTAGATAGCTCCTGTTCTGAATCAGTCCCACTAGGAGGTAGTAGTAGATAGTTCCTGTTCTGAATCAGTCCACCGCCAGGAGGTAGTAGTAGATAGTCCCTGTTCTGAATCAGTCCCCCGCTAGGAGGTAGTACTAGATAGCTCCTGTTCTGAATCAGTCCCCTGCTAGGAGGTAGTAGTAGATAGTTCCTGTTCTGAATCAGTCCCACTGCTAGGAGGTAGTAGTAGATAGCTCCTGTTCTGAATCAGTCCCACTGCTAGGAGGTAGTAGTAGATAGCTCCTGTTCTGAATCAGTCCCCCACTAGGAGGTAGTAGTAGATAGCTCCTGTTCTGAATCAGTCCCCCGCTAGGAGGTAGTAGTAGATAGTTCCTGTTCTGAATCAGTCCCCCGCTAGGAGGTAGTAGCAGATAGCTCCTGTTCTGAATCAGTCCCCCACTAGGAGGTAGTAGTAGATCGCTCCTGTTCTGAATCAGTCCCCCACTAGGAGGTAGTAGTAGATAGCTCCTGTTCTGAATCAGTCCCCCACTAGGAGGTAGTACTAGATAGCTCCTGTTCTGAATCTGTCCCCTGCTAGGAGGTAGTAGTAGATAGTTCCTGTTCTGAATCAGTCCCACTGCTAGGAGGTAGTAGTAGATAGCTCCTGTTCTGAATCAGTCCCACTGCTAGGAGGTAGTAGTAGATAGCTCCTGTTCTGAATCAGTCACACTGCTAAGAGGTAGTAGTAGATAGCTCCTGTTCTGAATCAGTCCCTCACTAGGAGGAAGTAGTAGATAGCTCTTGTTCTGAATCAGTCCCAATAGGAGGTAGTAGTAGATAGTTCCTGTTCTGAATCAGTCACACTGCTAGGAGGTAGTAGTAGATAGTTCCTGTTCTGAATCAGTCCCCCACTAGGAGGTAGTAGTAGATAGCTCCTGTTCTGAATTAGTCCCCCACTAGGAGGAAGTACTAGATAGCTCCTGTTCTGAATCAGTCCCCTGCTAGGAGGTAGTAGTAGATAGTTCCTGTTCTGAATCAGTCCCACTGCTAGGAGGTAATAATAGATAGCTCCTGTTCTGAATCAGTCACACTGCTAAGAGGTAGTAGTAGATAGCTCCTGTTCTGAATCAGTCCCCCACTAGGAGGAAGTAGTAGATAGCTCTTGTTCTGAATCAGTCCCAATAGGAGGTATTAGTAGATAGTTCCTGTTCTGAATCAGTCCCCCACTAGGAGGTAGTAGTAGATAGTCCCTGTTCTGAATCAGTCCCCCGCTAGGAGGTAGTAGTAGATAGTTCCTGTTCTGAATCAGTCCCACTGCTAGGAGGTAGTAGTAGATAGCTGCTGTTCTGAATCAGTCCCCCACTAGGAGGAAGTAGTAGATAGTCCCTGTTCTGAATCAGTCTCACTGCTAGGAGGTAGTAGTAGATAGCTCCTGTTCTGAATCAGTCCCACTGCTAGGAGGTAGTAGTAGATAGCTCCTGTTCTGAATCAGTCCCACTGCTAGGAGGTAGTAGTAGATAGCTCCTGTTCTGAATCAGTCCCCCACTAGGAGGTAGTAGTAGATAGCTCCTGTTCTGAATCAGTCCCCCGCTAGGAGGTAGTAGCAGATAGCTCCTGTTCTGAATCAGTCCCACTGCTAGGAGGTAGTAGTAGATCGCTCCTGTTCTGAATCAGTCCCCCACTAGGAGGTAGTAGTAGATAGCTCCTGTTCTGAATCAGTCCCCCACTAGGAGGTAGTACTAGATAGCTCCTGTTCTGAATCTGTCCCCTGCTAGGAGGTAGTAGTAGATAGTTCCTGTTCTGAATCAGTCCCACTGCTAGGAGGTAGTAGTAGATAGCTCCTGTTCTGAATCAGTCCCACTGCTAGGAGGTAGTAGTAGATAGCTCCTGTTCTGAATCAGTCACACTGCTAAGAGGTAGTAGTAGATAGCTCCTGTTCTGAATCAGTCCCTCACTAGGAGGAAGTAGTAGATAGCTCTTGTTCTGAATCAGTCCCAATAGGAGGTAGTAGTAGATAGTTCCTGTTCTGAATCAGTCCCCCGCTAGGAGGTAGTAGCAGATAGCTCCTGTTCTGAATCAGTCCCACTGCTAGGAGGTAGTAGTAGATCGCTCCTGTTCTGAATCAGTCCCCCACTAGGAGGTAGTAGTAGATAGCTCCTGTTCTGAATCAGTCCCCCACTAGGAGGTAGTACTAGATAGCTCCTGTTCTGAATCTGTCCCCTGCTAGGAGGTAGTAGTAGATAGTTCCTGTTCTGAATCAGTCCCACTGCTAGGAGGTAGTAGTAGATAGCTCCTGTTCTGAATCAGTCCCACTGCTAGGAGGTAGTAGTAGATAGCTCCTGTTCTGAATCAGTCACACTGCTAAGAGGTAGTAGTAGATAGCTCCTGTTCTGAATCAGTCCCTCACTAGGAGGAAGTAGTAGATAGCTCTTGTTCTGAATCAGTCCCAATAGGAGGTAGTAGTAGATAGTTCCTGTTCTGAATCAGTCCCCCGCTAGGAGGTAGTAGTAGATAGCTCCTGTTCTGAATCAGTCCCACTGCTAGGAGGTAGTAGTAGATAGTTCCTGTTCTGAATCAGTCACACTGCTAGGAGGTAGTAGTAGATAGTTCCTGTTCTGAATCAGTCCCCCACTAGGAGGTAGTAGTAGATAGCTCCTGTTCTGAATTAGTCCCCCACTAGGAGGAAGTACTAGATAGCTCCTGTTCTGAATCAGTCCCCTGCTAGGAGGTAGTAGTAGATAGTTCCTGTTCTGAATCAGTCCCACTGCTAGGAGGTAATAATAGATAGCTCCTGTTCTGAATCAGTCACACTGCTAAGAGGTAGTAGTAGATAGCTCCTGTTCTGAATCAGTCCCCCACTAGGAGGAAGTAGTAGATAGCTCTTGTTCTGAATCAGTCCCAATAGGAGGTAGTAGTAGATAGTTCCTGTTCTGAATCAGTCCCCCACTAGGAGGTAGTAGTAGATAGTCCCTGTTCTGAATCAGTCCCCCGCTAGGAGGTAGTAGTAGATAGTTCCTGTTCTGAATCAGTCCCACTGCTAGGAGGTAGTAGTAGATAGCTGCTGTTCTGAATCAGTCCCCCACTAGGAGGAAGTAGTAGATAGTCCCTGTTCTGAATCAGTCTCACTGCTAGGAGGTAGTAGTAGATAGCTCCTGTTCTGAATCAGTCCTCCTGCTAGGAGGTAGTAGTAGATTGTTCCTGTTCTGAATCAGTCCCCTGCTAGGAGGTAGTAGTAGATAGCTCCTGTTCTGAATCAGTCCCCCACTAGGAGGTAGTAGTAGATAGCTCCTGTTCTGAATCAGTCCCCCGCTAGGAGGTAGTAGTAGATAGCTCCTGTTCTGAATCAGTCCCACTGCTAGGAGGTAGTAGTAGATAGCTCCTGTTCTGAATCAGTCCCACTGCTAGGAGGTAGTAGTAGATAGCTCCTGTTCTGAATCAGTCACACTGCTAGGAGGTAGTAGTAGATAGATCCTGTTCTGAATCAGTCCCACTGCTAGGAGGTAGTAGTAGATAGCTCCTGTTCTGAATCAGTCCCCCACTAGGAGGAAGTAGTAGATAGCTCCTGTTCTGAATCAGTCCCACTAGGAGGTAGTAGTAGATTTTTCCTGTTCTGAATCAGTCCCCCGCTAGGAGGTAGTAGTAGATAGTTCCTGTTCTGAATCAGTCCCACTGCTAGGAGGTAGTAGTAGATAGCTCCTGTTCTGAATCAGTCCCACTGCTAGGAGGTAGTAGTAGATAGTTCCTGTTCTGAATCAGTCACACTGCTAGGAGGTAGTAGTAGATAGTTCCTGTTCTGAATCAGTCCCACTGCTAGGAGGTAGTAGTAGATAGTTCCTGATCTGAATCAGTCCCACTAATAGGAGGTAGTAGTAGATAGCTCCTGTTCTGAATCAGTCCCACTGCTAGGAGGTAGTAGTAGATAGCTCCTGTTCTGAATCAGTCCCCTGCTAGGAGGTAGTAGTAGATAGCTCCTGTTCTGAATCAGTCCCCCGCTAGGAGGTAGTAGCAGATAGCTCCTGTTCTGAATCAGTCCCACTGCTAGGAGGTAGTAGTAGATCGCTCCTGTTCTGAATTAGTCCCCCACTAGGAGGTAGTACTAGATAGCTCCTGTTCTGAATCAGTCCCCTGCTAGGAGGTAGTAGTAGATAGTTCCTGTTCTGAATCAGTCCCACTGCTAGGAGGTAATAGTAGATAGCTCCTGTTCTGAATCAGTCACACTGCTAAGAGGTAGTAGTAGATAGCTCCTGTTCTGAATCAGTCCCCCACTAGGAGGAAGTAGTAGATAGCTCTTGTTCTGAATCAGTCCCAATAGGAGGTAGTAGTAGATAGTTCCTGTTCTGAATCAGTCCCCCGCTAGGAGGTAGTAGTAGATAGCTCCTGTTCTGAATCAGTCCCACTGCTAGGAGGTAGTAGTAGATCGCTCCTGTTCTGAATCAGTCCCCCACTAGGAGGTAGTAGTAGATAGTTCCTGTTCTGAATCAGTCCCCCACTAGGAGGTAGTAGAAGATAGCTCCTGTTCTGAATCAGTCCCCCGCTAGGAGGTAGTAGTAGATAGTTCCTGTTCTGAATCAGTCCCACTGCTAGGAGGTAGTAGTAGATAGCTCTTGTTCTGAATCAGACACACTGCTAGGAGGTAGTAGTAGATAGCTCCTGTTCTGAATCAGTCCCTCACTAGGAGGAAGTAGTAGATGGCTCCTGTTCTGAATCAGTCCCACTAGGAGGTAGTAGTAGATAGTTCCTGTTCTGAATCAGTCCCCCGCTAGGAGGTAGTAGTAGATAGTCCCTGTTCTGAATCAGTCCCCCGCTAGGAGGTAGTAGTAGATAGTTCCTGTTCTGAATCAGTCCCACTGCTAGGAGGTAGTAGTAGATAGCTCCTGTTCTGAATCAGTCCCCCACTAGGAGGAAGTAGTAGATAGTCCCTGTTCTGAATCAGTCCCACTGATAGGAGGTAGTAGTAGATAGCTCCTGTTCTGAATCAGTCCCACTGCTAGGAGGTAGTAGTAGATAGTTCCTGTTCTGAATCAGTCCCCCTGCTAGGAGGTAGTAGTAGATAGTTCCTGTTCTGAATCAGTCCCCTGCTAGGAGGTAGTAGTAGATAGCTCCTGTTCTGAATCAGTCCCCCACTAGGAGGTAGTAGTAGATAGCTCCTGTTCTGAATCAGTCCCCCGCTAGGAGGTAGTAGCAGATAGCTCCTGTTCTGAATCAGTCCCACTGCTAGGAGGTAGTAGTAGATCGCTCCTGTTCTGAATCAGTCCCCCACTAGGAGGTAGTAGTAGATAGCTCCTGTTCTGAATTAGTCCCCCACTAGGAGGTAGTACTAGATAGCTCCTGTTCTGAATCAGTCCCCTGCTAGGAGGTAGTAGTAGATAGTTCCTGTTCTGAATCAGTCCCACTGCTAGGAGGTAAGAGTAGATAGCTCCTGTTCTGAATCAGTCACACTGCTAAGAGGTAGTAGTAGATAGCTCCTGTTCTGAATCAGTCCCCCACTAGGAGGAAGTAGTAGATAGCTCTTGTTCTGAATCAGTCCCAATAGGAGGTAGTAGTAGATAGTTCCTGTTCTGAATCAGTCCCCCACTAGGAGGTAGTAGTAGATAGTCCCTGTTCTGAATCAGTCCCCCGCTAGGAGGTAGTAGTAGATAGTTCCTGTTCTGAATCAGTCCCACTGCTAGGAGGTAGTAGTAGATAGCTGCTGTTCTGAATCAGTCCCCCACTAGGAGGAAGTAGTAGATAGTCCCTGTTCTGAATCAGTCTCACTGCTAGGAGGTAGTAGTAGATAGCTCCTGTTCTGAATCAGTCCCACTGCTAGGAGGTAGTAGTATATAGTTCCTGTTCTGAATCAGTCCTCCTGCTAGGAGGTAGTAGTAGATTGTTCCTGTTCTGAATCAGTCCCCCGCTAGGAGGTAGTAGTAGATAGCTCCTGTTCTGAATCAGTCCCCCACTAGGAGGTAGTAGTAGATAGCTCCTGTTCTGAATCAGTCCCCCGCTAGGAGGTAGTAGTAGATAGCTCCTGTTCTGAATCAGTCCCACTGCTAGGAGGTAGTAGTAGATAGCTCCTGTTCTGAATCAGTCCCACTGCTAGGAGGTAGTAGTAGATAGCTCCTGTTCTGAATCAGTCACACTGCTAGGAGGTAGTAGTAGATAGATCCTGTTCTGAATCAGTCCCACTGCTAGGAGGTAGTAGTAGATAGCTCCTGTTCTGAATCAGTCCCCCACTAGGAGGAAGTAGTAGATAGCTCCTGTTCTGAATCAGTCCCACTAGGAGGTAGTAGTAGATTTTTCCTGTTCTGAATCAGTCCCCCGCTAGGAGGTAGTAGTAGATAGTCCCTGTTCTGAATCAGTCCCCCGCTAGGAGGTAGTAGTAGATAGCTCCTGTTCTGAATCAGTCCCCCACTAGGAGGTAGTAGTAGATAGCTGCTGTTCTGAATCAGTCCCCCACTAGGAGGAAGTAGTAGATAGTCCCTGTTCTGAATCAGTCCCACTGCTAGGAGGTAGTAGTAGATACCTCCTGTTCTGAATCAGTCCCACTGCTAGGAGGTAGTAGTAGATAGTTCCTGTTCTGAATCAGTCCCCCTGCTAGGAGGTAGTAGTAGATAGCTCCTGTTCTGAATCAGTCCCCCGCTAGGAGGTAGTAGGAGATAGCTCCTGTTCTGAATCAGTCCCACTGCTAGGAGGTAGTAGTAGATAGCTCTTGTTCTGAATCAGAAACACTGCTAGGAGGTAGTAGTAGATAGCTCCTGTTCTGAATCAGTCCCACTGCTAGGAGGTAGTAGTAGATAGCTCCTGTTCTGAATCAGTCCCCCGCTAGGAGGTAGTAGTAGATAGTTCCTGTTCTGAATCAGTCCCACTGCTAGGAGGTAGTAGTAGATAGCTCTTGTTCTGAATCAGAAACACTGCTAGGAGGTAGTAGTAGATAGCTCCTGTTCTGAATCAGTCCCACTGCTAGGAGGTAGTAGTAGATAGCTCCTGTTCTGAATCAGTCCCCTGCTAGGAGGTAGTAGTAGATAGCTCCTGTTCTGAATCAGTCCCCTGCTAGGAGGTAGTACTAGATAGTTCCTGTTCTGAATCAGTCCCACTGCTAGGAGGTAGTAGATAGCTCCTGTTCTGAATCAGTCCCCCACTAGGAGGTAGTAGTAGATAGCTCCTGTTCTGAATCAGTCCCCCTGCTAGGAGGTAGTAGTAGATAGCTCCTGTTCTGAATCAGTCCCCCGCTAGGAGGTAGTAGTAGATAGCTCCTGTTCTGAATCAGTCCCCCACTAGGAGGTATTAGTAGATAGCTCCTGTTCTGAATCAGTCCCGCGCTAGGAGGTAGTAGTAGATAGCTCCTGTTCTGAATCAGTCCCCCGCTAGGAGGTAGTAGTAGATAGCTCCTGTTCTGAATCAGTCCCACTGCTAGGAGGTAGTAGTAGATCGCTCCTGTTCTGAATCAGTCCCCCACTAGGAGGTAGTAGTAGATAGTTCCTGTTCTGAATCAGTCCCCCACTAGGAGGTAGTAGAAGATAGCTCCTGTTCTGAATCAGTCCCCCGCTAGGAGGTAGTAGTAGATAGTTCCTGTTCTGAATCAGTCCCACTGCTAGGAGGTAGTAGTAGATAGCTCTTGTTCTGAATCAGACACACTGCTAGGAGGTAGTAGTAGATAGCTCCTGTTCTGAATCAGTCCCTCACTAGGAGGAAGTAGTAGATGGCTCCTGTTCTGAATCAGTCCCACTAGGAGGTAGTAGTAGATAGTTCCTGTTCTGAATCAGTCCCCCGCTAGGAGGTAGTAGTAGATAGTCCCTGTTCTGAATCAGTCCCCCGCTAGGAGGTAGTAGTAGATAGTTCCTGTTCTGAATCAGTCCCACTGCTAGGAGGTAGTAGTAGATAGCTCCTGTTCTGAATCAGTCCCCCACTAGGAGGAAGTAGTAGATAGTCCCTGTTCTGAATCAGTCCCACTGATAGGAGGTAGTAGTAGATAGCTCCTGTTCTGAATCAGTCCCACTGCTAGGAGGTAGTAGTAGATAGTTCCTGTTCTGAATCAGTCCCCCTGCTAGGAGGTAGTAGTAGATAGTTCCTGTTCTGAATCAGTCCCCTGCTAGGAGGTAGTAGTAGATAGCTCCTGTTCTGAATCAGTCCCCCACTAGGAGGTAGTAGTAGATAGCTCCTGTTCTGAATCAGTCCCCCGCTAGGAGGTAGTAGTAGATAGCTCCTGTTCTGAATCAGTCCCACTGCTAGGAGGTAGTAGTAGATCGCTCCTGTTCTGAATCAGTACCCCCGCTAGGAGGTAGTAGTAGATAGCTCCTGTTCTGAATCAGTCCCCCACTAGGAGGTAGTAGTAGATAGTTCCTGTTCTGAATCAGTCCCCCCGCTAGGAGGTAGTAGTAGATAGCTCCTGTTCTGAATCAGTCCCACTGCTAGGAGGTAGTAGTAGATAGCTCCTGTTCTGAATCAGTCCCACTGCTAGGAGGTAGTAGTAGATAGTTCCTGTTCTGAATCAGTCCCCCTGCTAGGAGGTAGTAGTAGATAGTTCCTGTTTTGAATCAGTCCCCCACTAGGAGGTAGTAGTAGATAGCTCCTGTTCTGAATCAGTCCCCTGCTAGGAGGTAGTAGTAGATAGCTCCTGTTCTGAATCAGTCCCCTGCTAGGAGGCAGTAGTAGATAGCTCCTGTTCTGAATCAGTCCCACTGCTAGGAGGTAGTAGTAGATAGCTCCTGTTCTGAATCAGTCCCACTGCTAGGAGGTAGTAGTAGATAGCTCCTGTTCTGAATCAGTCCCCTGCTAGGAGGTAGTAGTAGATAGCTCCTGTTCTGAATCAGTCCCCTGCTAGGAGGTAGTAGTAGATAGCTCCTGTTCTGAATCAGTCCCCCACTAGGAGGTAGTAGTAGATAGCTCCTGTTCTGAATCAGTCCCCCACTAGGAGGTAGTAGTAGATAGCTCTTGTTCTGAATCAGTCCCAATAGGAGGTAGTAGTAGATAGTTCCTGTTCTGAATCAGTCCCCCGCTAGGAGGTAGTAGTAGATAGTCCCTGTTCTGAATCAGTCCCCCGCTAGGAGGTAGTAGTAGATAGCTGCTGTTCTGAATCAGTCCCCCACTAGGAGGAAGTAGTAGATAGTCCCTGTTCTGAATCAGTCTCACTGCTAGGAGGTAGTAGTAGATACCTCCTGTTCTGAATCAGTCCCACTGCTAGGAGGTAGTAGTAGATAGTTCCTGTTCTGAATCAGTCCCCCTGCTAGGAGGTAGTAGTAGATTGTTCCTGTTCTGAATCAGTCCCCTGCTAGGAGGTAGTAGTAGATAGCTCCTGTTCTGAATCAGTCCCCCACTAGGAGGTAGTAGTAGATAGCTCCTGTTCTGAATCAGTCCCCCGCTAGGAGGTAGTAGTAGATAGCTCCTGTTCTGAATCAGTCCCACTGCTAGGAGGTAGTAGTAGATCGCTCCTGTTCTGAATCAGTCCCCCACTAGGAGGTAGTAGTAGATAGTTCCTGTTCTGAATCAGTCCCCCACTAGGAGGTAGTAGGAGATAGCTCCTGTTCTGAATCAGTCCCCCGCTAGGAGGTAGTAGTAGATAGTTCCTGTTCTGAATCAGTCCCACTGCTAGGAGGTAGTAGTAGATAGCTCCTGTTCTGAATCAGTCCCCTGCTAGGAGGTAGTAGTAGATAGTTCCTGTTCTGAATCAGTCCCCAACTAGGAGGTAGTAGTAGATAGCTCCTGTTCTGAATCAGTCCCACTGCTAGGAGGTAGTAGTAGATAGCTCCTGTTTTGAAATAGTCCCCCGCTAGGAGGTAGTAGGAGATAGCTCCTGTTCTGAATCAGTCCCACTGCTAGGAGGTAGTAGTAGATAGCTCCTGTTCTGAATCAGTCCCACTGCTAGGAGGTAGTAGTAGATAGCTCCTGTTCTGAATCAGTCACACTGCTAGGAGGTAGTAGTAGATAGCTCCTGTTCTGAATCAGTCCCTCACTAGGAGGAAGTAGTAGATAGCTCCTGTTCTGAATCAGTCCCAATAGGATGTAGTAGTAGATAGTTCCTGTTCTGAATCAGTCCCCCGCTAGGAGGTAGTAGTAGATAGTCCCTGTTCTGAATCAGTCCCCCGCTAGGAGGTAGTAGTAGATAGTTCCTGTTCTGAATCAGTCCCACTGCTAGGAGGTAGTAGTAGATAGCTGCTGTTCTGAATCAGTCCCACTGCTAGGAGGTAGTAGTAGATAGTTCCTGTTCTGAATCAGTCCCCCTGCTAGGAGGTAGTAGTAGATTGTTCCTGTTCTGAATCAGTCCCCTGCTAGGAGGTAGTAGTAGATAGCTCCTGTTCTGAATCAGTCCCCCACTAGGAGGTAGTAGTAGATAGCTCCTGTTCTGAATCAGTCCCCCGCTAGGAGGTAGTAGTAGATAGCTCCTGTTCTGAATCAGTCCCACTGCTAGGAGGTAGTAGTAGATCGCTCCTGTTCTGAATCAGTCCCCCACTAGGAGGTAGTAGTAGATAGTTCCTGTTCTGAATCAGTCCCCCACTAGGAGGTAGTAGGAGATAGCTCCTGTTCTGAATCAGTCCCACTGCTAGGAGGTAGTAGTAGATAGCTCTTGTTCTGAATCAGAAACACTGCTAGGAGGTAGTAGTAGATAGCTCCTGTTCTGAATCAGTCCCACTGCTAGGAGGTAGTAGTAGATAGCTCCTGTTCTGAATCAGTCCCCCGCTAGGAGGTAGTAGTAGATAGTTCCTGTTCTGAATCAGTCCCACTGCTAGGAGGTAGTAGTAGATAGCTCTTGTTCTGAATCAGAAACACTGCTAGGAGGTAGTAGTAGATAGCTCCTGTTCTGAATCAGTCCCACTGCTAGGAGGTAGTAGTAGATAGCTCCTGTTCTGAATCAGTCCCCTGCTAGGAGGTAGTAGTAGATAGCTCCTGTTCTGAATCAGTCCCCTGCTAGGAGGTAGTACTAGATAGTTCCTGTTCTGAATCAGTCCCCCTGCTAGGAGGTAGTAGATAGCTCCTGTTCTGAATCAGTCCCCCACTAGGAGGAAGCAGTAGATAGCTCCTGTTCTGAATCAGTCCCACTGCTAGGAGGTAGTAGTAGATAGCTCCTGTTCTGAATCAGTCCCCCACTAGGAGGTAGTAGTAGATAGCTCCTGTTCTGAATCAGTCCCCCTGCTAGGAGGTAGTAGTAGATAGCTCCTGTTCTGAATCAGTCCCCCGCTAGGAGGTAGTAGTAGATAGCTCCTGTTCTGAATCAGTCCCCCACTAGGAGGTATTAGTAGATAGCTCCTGTTCTGAATCAGTCCCGCGCTAGGAGGTAGTAGTAGATAGCTCCTGTTCTGAATCAGTCCCCCGCTAGGAGGTAGTAGTAGATAGCTCCTGTTCTGAATCAGTCCCACTGCTAGGAGGTAGTAGTAGATCGCTCCTGTTCTGAATCAGTCCCCCACTAGGAGGTAGTAGTAGATAGTTCCTGTTCTGAATCAGTCCCCCACTAGGAGGTAGTAGAAGATAGCTCCTGTTCTGAATCAGTCCCCCGCTAGGAGGTAGTAGTAGATAGTTCCTGTTCTGAATCAGTCCCACTGCTAGGAGGTAGTAGTAGATAGCTCTTGTTCTGAATCAGACACACTGCTAGGAGGTAGTAGTAGATAGCTCCTGTTCTGAATCAGTCCCTCACTAGGAGGAAGTAGTAGATGGCTCCAGTTCTGAATCAGTCCCACTAGGAGGTAGTAGTAGATAGTTCCTGTTCTGAATCAGTCCCCCGCTAGGAGGTAGTAGTAGATAGTCCCTGTTCTGAATCAGTCCCCCGCTAGGAGGTAGTAGTAGATAGTTCCTGTTCTGAATCAGTCCCACTGCTAGGAGGTAGTAGTAGATAGCTCCTGTTCTGAATCAGTCCCCCACTAGGAGGAAGTAGTAGATAGTCCCTGTTCTGAATCAGTCCCACTGATAGGAGGTAGTAGTAGATAGCTCCTGTTCTGAATCAGTCCCACTGCTAGGAGGTAGTAGTAGATAGTTCCTGTTCTGAATCAGTCCCCCTGCTAGGAGGTAGTAGTAGATAGTTCCCGTTCTGAATCAGTCCCCTGCTAGGAGGTAGTAGTAGATAGCTCCTGTTCTGAATCAGTCCCCCACTAGGAGGTAGTAGTAGATAGCTCCTGTTCTGAATCAGTCCCCCGCTAGGAGGTAGTAGTAGATAGCTCCTGTTCTGAATCAGTCCCACTGCTAGGAGGTAGTAGTAGATCGCTCCTGTTCTGAATCAGTACCCCCGCTAGGAGGTAGTAGTAGATAGCTCCTGTTCTGAATCAGTCCCCCACTAGGAGGTAGTAGTAGATAGTTCCTGTTCTGAATCAGTCCCCCCGCTAGGAGGTAGTAGTAGATAGCTCCTGTTCTGAATCAGTCCCACTGCTAGGAGGTAGTAGTAGATAGCTCCTGTTCTGAATCAGTCCCACTGCTAGGAGGTAGTAGTAGATAGTTTCTGTTCTGAATCAGTCCCCCTGCTAGGAGGTAGTAGTAGATAGTTCCTGTTTTGAATCAGTCCCCCGCTAGGAGGTAGTAGTAGATAGCTCCTGTTCTGAATCAGTCCCCTGCTAGGAGGTAGTAGTAGATAGCTCCTGTTCTGAATCAGTCCCCTGCTAGGAGGCAGTAGTAGATAGCTCCTGTTCTGAATCAGTCCCACTGCTAGGAGGTAGTAGTAGATAGCTCCTGTTCTGAATCAGTCCCACTGCTAGGAGGTAGTAGTAGATAGCTCCTGTTCTGAATCAGTCCCCTGCTAGGAGGTAGTAGTAGATAGCTCCTGTTCTGAATCAGTCCCCTGCTAGGAGGTAGTAGTAGATAGCTCCTGTTCTGAATCAGTCCCCCACTAGGAGGTAGTAGTAGATAGCTCCTGTTCTGAATCAGTCCCACTGCTAGGAGGTAGTAGTAGATAGCTCCTGTTCTGAATCAGTCCCACTGCTAGGAGGTAGTAGTAGATAGCTCCTGTTCTGAATCAGTCCCCTGCTAGGAGGTAGTAGTAGATAGTTCCTGTTCTGAATCAGTCCCCCGCTAGGAGGTAGTAGTAGATAGCTCCTGTTCTGAATCAGTCCCCCGCTAGGAGGTAGTAGTAGATAGCTCCTGTTCTGAATCAGTCCCCCACTAGGAGGTAGTAGTAGATAGTTCCTGTTCTGAATCAGTCCCACATGTAGGAGGTAGTAGTAGATAGCTCCTGTTCTGAATCAGTCCCCCACTAGGAGGAAGTAGTAGATAGCTCCTGTTCTGAATCAGTCCCACTGCTAGGAGGTAGTAGTAGATAGCTCCTGTTCTGAATCAGTCCCCCACTAGGAGGAAGTAGTAGATAGCTCCTGTTCTGAATCAGTCCCCCACGAGGAGGTAGTAGTAGATAGCTCCTGTTCTGAATCAGTCCCCCACTAGGAGGTAGTAGTAGATAGCTCCTGTTCTGAATCAGTCCCCCGCTAGGAGGTAGTAGTAGATAGCTCCTGTTCTGAATCAGTCCCCTGCTAGGAGGTAGTAGTAGATAGCTCCTGTTCTGAATCAGTCCCCTGCTAGGAGGTAGTAGTAGATAGCTCCTGTTCTGAATCAGTCCCCCACTAGGAAGTAGTAGTAGATAGCTCCTCTTCTGAATCAGTCCCACTGCTAGGAGGTAGTAGTAGATAGTTCCTGTTCTGAATGAGTCCCACTGCTAGGAGGTAGTAGTAGATAGCTCCTGTTCTGAATCAGTCCCCCGCTAGGAGGTAGTAGTAGATAGCTCCTGTTCTGAATCAGTCCCCCACTATGAGGTAGTAGTAGATAGCTCCTGTTCTGAATCAGTCCCCCACTAGGAGGTAGTAGTATATAAATCCTGTTCTGAATCAGTCCCCCACTAAGAGGTAGTAGTAGATAGCTCCTTTTCTGAATCAGTGTCATGTTTTTGATCATCATGTCTTGTCCCTGTGCTTCCCTCTGCTGGTCTTATTAGGTTCTTTCCCTCTTTTCTATCCTTCTCTCTCCTCCTCCCTTTCTCCCTCTCCCGCTCTCTCTCTATCGTTCCGTTCCTGCTCCCAGCTGTTTCTCATTCTCCTAACGACCTCATTTACTCTTTCACACCTGTCCCCTATTTTTGCCCTCATTAGAGTTCCTATTTCTTCCTCTGTTTTCCGCTTCAGTCCTTGTCGGATTCTTGTTTGATGTTTGCTGTTCAGTGTCCTTGTTCCGCCCTGTCGTGTTTTTGCTTTCATCAGATGCTGCATGTGAGCAGGTGTCTAGTGGTCGCGTCTCCAGTCGTTCATCTCTACTGACGAGAGGATTTCAGTTTTCCTGTTTTGTTTTTACCTTAGATATATCAGGAGTATCGTTTTTGTCTAAGACTGGAATAAAGACTCTGTTTCTATTACGTCGCTTTTGGGTCCTCCTTCATCAGCATAACAGAAGAATCCGACCAAGAATGGACCCAGCGACTACGGATTCTCGCAAGACTGCCATCGAGATCCAGGGAGAAATGCTCGGTAGACACGAGCAGGAATTGTCTGCTGCTCGTCATGCCGTTGAGACCCTGGCCGCTCATGTCTCCGATCTCTCAGGACAGTTTCAGAGTCTTCGTCTCGTGCCACCAGCTACTTCCTGGTCTTCCAAGTCTCCGGAACCTAGGGTTAATAACCCACCTTGTTACTCTGGACAGCCCACTGAGTGTCGCTCCTTTCTCACCCAGTGTGATATTGTGTTCTCTCTCCAGCCCAACACATACTCAGGAGAGAGAGCTCGGATCGCTTACGTCATATCGCTCCTGACTGGTCGGGCTCGGGAGTGGGGCACAGCTATCTGGGAGGCAAGGGCTGAGTGTTCTAACGTTTATCAGAACTTTAAGGAGGAGATGATACGCGTTTTTGATCGTTCTGTTTTTGGGAAGGAGGCTTCCAGGGTCCTGGCTTCCCTATGTCAAGGTGATCGATCCATAACGGATTACTCTATAGAGTTTCGCACTCTTGCTGCATCCAGTGACTGGAACGAGCCGGCGTTGCTCGCTCGTTTTTTGGAGGGACTTCACGCTGAGGTTAAGGATGAGATTCTCTCCCGGGAGGTTCCTTCCAGCGTGGACTCTTTGATTGCACTCGCCATCCGCATAGAACGACGGGTAGATCTTCGTCACCGAGCTCGTGGAAGAGAGCTCGCGTTAACGGTGTTTCCCCTCTCCGCATCTCAACCATCTTCTCCCATCAGCTCAGAGACTGAGCCCATGCAGCTGGGAGGTATTCGCATCTCGACTAAGGAGAGGGAACGGAGAATCACCAACCGCCTTTGTCTCTATTGCGGTTCTGCTGGACATTTTGTCATATCATGTCCAGTAAAAGCCAGAGCTCATCAGTAAGCGGAGGGCTACTGGTGAGCGCTACTACTCAGGTCTCTCCATCAAGATCCTGTACTACCTTGTCGGTCCATCTACGCTGGACCGGTTCGGCTGCTTCCTGCAGTGCCTTGATAGACTCTGGGGCTGAGGGTTGTTTTATGGACGAAGCATGGGCTCGGAAACATGAGATTCCTCTCAGACAGTTAGGGAGGCCCACGCCCATGTTCGCCTTAGATGGTAGTTCTCTCCCCAGTATCAGATGTGAGACACTACCTTTAACCCTCACAGTATCTGGTAACCACAGTGAGACCATTTCCTTTTTGATTTTTCGTTCACCTTTTACACCTGTTGTTTTGGGTCATCCCTGGCTAGTATGTCATAATCCTTCTATTAATTGGTCTAGTAATTCTATCCTATCCTGGAATGTTTCTTGTCATGTGAAGTGTTTAATGTCTGCTATACCTCCTGTTTCTTCTGTCCCCTCTACTCAGGAGGAACCTGGTGATTTGACAGGAGTGCCGGAGGAATATCATGATCTACGCACGGTCTTCAGTCGGTCCAGAGCCAGCTCTCTTCCTCCTCACCGGTCGTATGATTGTTGTATTGATCTCCTTCCGGGGACCACTCCTCCTCGGGGTAGACTATTCTCTCTGTCGGCTCCCGAACGTAAGGCTCTCGAGGATTATCTGTCTGTTTCTCTCGACGCCGGTACTGTGGTGCCTTCTTCCTCTCCCGCCGGAGCGGGGTTTTTCTTTGTTAAGAAGAAGGACGGTACTCTGCGCCCCTGCGTGGATTATCGAGGGCTGAATGACATAACGGTTAAGAATCGTTATCCGCTTCCCCTTATGTCGTCAGCCTTCGAGATGCTGCAGGGAGCCAGGTTCTTTACTAAGTTGGACCTTCGTAACGCTTACCATCTCGTACGCATCAGAGAGGGGGACGAGTGGAAAACGGCGTTTAACACTCCGTTAGGGCATTTTGAATACCGGGTTCTGCCGTTCGGTCTCTCTAATGCTCCAGCTGTCTTTCAGGCATTAGTTAATGATGTACTGAGAGACATGCTGAACATCTTTGTTTTCGTTTACCTTGACGATATCCTGATTTTTTCACCGTCACTCGAGATTCATGTTCAGCACGTTCGACGTGTACTCCAGCGCCTTTTAGAGAATTGTCTCTACGTGAAGGCTGAGAAGTGCGCCTTTCATGTCTCCTCTGTCACTTTTCTCGGTTCTGTTATTTCCGCTGAAGGCATTCAGATGGATCCCGCTAAGGTCCAGGCTGTCAGCGATTGGCCTGTTCCTAAGTCACGTGTCGAGTTGCAGCGCTTTCTCGGTTTCGCTAATTTCTATCGGCGTTTCATTCGTAATTTCGGTCAAGTGGCTGCCCCTCTCACAGCTCTGACTTCTGTCAAGACTTGCTTTAAGTGGTCCGGTTCCGCCCAGGGAGCTTTTGATCTCCTCAAGAAGCGTTTTACATCCGCCCCTATCCTTGTTACTCCTGACGTCACTAAACAATTCATTGTCGAGGTTGACGCTTCAGAGGTGGGCGTGGGAGCCATTCTGTCCCAGCGCTTCCAGTCTGACGATAAGGTTCATCCTTGCGCTTACTTTTCTCATCGCCTGTCGCCATCGGAACGCAACTATGATGTGGGTAACCGCGAACTGCTCGCTATCCGCTTAGCCATAGGCGAATGGCGACACTGGTTGGAGGGGGCGACCGTTCCTTTTGTCGTTTGGACTGACCATAAGAACCTTGAGTACATCCGTTCTGCCAAACGACTTAATGCACGTCAAGCTCGTTGGGCGTTGTTTTTCGCTCGTTTCGAGTTCGTGATTTCCTATCGCCCGGGGAATAAGAACACCAAGCCTGATGCCTTATCCCGTCTCTTTAGTTCTTCTGTGGTTTCTACCGACCCCGAGGGGATTCTTCCTGAAGGGCGTGTTGTCGGGTTGACTGTCTGGGGAATTGAGAGACAGGTAAAGCAAGCACTCACTCACACTGCGTCGCCGCGCGCTTGTCCTAGTAACCTTCTGTTTGTTCCTGTCTCTACTCGTCTGGCTGTTCTTCAGTGGGCTCATTCTGCCAAGTTAGCTGGCCACCCCGGCGTTCGGGGTACGCTTGCTTCTATTCGCCAGCGGTTTTGGTGGCCTACTCAGGAGCGGGACACGCGCCGTTTCGTGGCTGCTTGTTCGGACTGCGCGCAGACTAAGTCAGGTAACTCTCCTCCTGCCGGTCGTCTCAGACCGCTTCCCATTCCTTCTCGACCATGGTCTCACATCGCCTTAGACTTTATTACCGGTCTGCCTTCGTCTGCGGGGAAGACTGTGATTCTTACGGTTATCGATAGGTTCTCTAAGGCGGCACATTTCATTCCCCTCGCTAAGCTTCCTTCCGCTAAGGAGACGGCACAAATCATCATTGAGAATGTGTTCAGAATTCATGGCCTCCCGTTAGACGCCGTTTCAGACAGAGGTCCGCAATTCACGTCACAGTTTTGGAGGGAGTTCTGTCGTTTGATTGGTGCTTCCGTCAGTCTCTCTTCCGGATTTCATCCCCAGTCTAACGGTCAAGCAGAAAGGGCCAATCAGTCGATTGGTCGCATTTTACGCAGCCTTTCGTTTCGAAACCCTGCATCTTGGGCAGAACAGCTCCCCTGGGCTGAGTACGCTCACAACTCGCTTCCTTCGTCTGCTACCGGGTTATCTCCGTTTCAGAGTAGTCTTGGTTACCAGCCTCCTCTGTTCTCGTCCCAGCTCGCCGAGTCCAGCGTTCCCTCCGCTCAGGCTTTTGTCCAACGTTGTGAGCGCACTTGGAGGAGGGTCAGGTCTGCACTTTGCCGTTACAGGGCGCAGACTGTGAGAGCCGCCAATAAACGTAGGATTAAGAGTCCTAGGTATTGTCGCGGTCAGAGAGTGTGGCTTTCCACTCGTAACCTTCCCCTTACGACAGCTTCTCGCAAGTTGACTCCGCGGTTCATTGGTCCGTTCCGTGTCTCTCAGGTCGTCAATCCTGTCGCTGTGCGACTGCTTCTTCCGCGACATCTTCGTCGCGTCCACCCTGTCTTCCATGTCTCTTGTGTCAAGCCTTTTCTTCGCGCTCCCGTTCGTCTTCCCTCCCCCCCTCCCGTCCTTGTCGAGGGCGCACCTATTTACAAGGTACGGAAGATCATGGACATGCGTTCTCGGGGACGTGGTCACCAGTATTTAGTGGATTGGGAGGGTTACGGTCCTGAGGAGAGGAGTTGGGTTCCATCTCGGGATGTGCTGGACCGTTCGTTGATTGATGATTTCCTTCGTTGCCGCCAGGGTTCCTCCTCGAGTGCGCCAGGAGGCGCTCGGTGAGTGGGGGGGTACTGTCATGTTTTTGATCATCATGTCTTGTCCCTGTGCTTCCCTCTGCTGGTCTTATTAGGTTCTTTCCCTCTTTTCTATCCTTCTCTCTCCTCCTCCCTTTCTCCCTCTCCCGCTCTCTCTCTATCGTTCCGTTCCTGCTCCCAGCTGTTTCTCATTCTCCTAACGACCTCATTTACTCTTTCACACCTGTCCCCTATTTTTGCCCTCATTAGAGTTCCTATTTCTTCCTCTGTTTTCCGCTTCAGTCCTTGTCGGATTCTTGTTTGATGTTTGCTGTTCAGTGTCCTTGTTCCGCCCTGTCGTGTTTTTGCTTTCATCAGATGCTGCATGTGAGCAGGTGTCTAGTGGTCGCGTCTCCAGTCGTTCATCTCTACTGACGAGAGGATTTCAGTTTTCCTGTTTTGTTTTTACCTTAGATATATCAGGAGTATCGTTTTTGTCTAAGACTGGAATAAAGACTCTGTTTCTATTACGTCGCTTTTGGGTCCTCCTTCATCAGCATAACAATCAGTCCCTCACTAGGAGGTAGTAGTAGATAGTTCCTGTTCTGAATCAGTCCCCCGCTAGGAGGTAGTAGTAGATAGCTCCTGTTCTGAATCAGTCCCCCACTAGGAGGTAGTAGTAGATAGCCCCTGTTCTGAATCAGTCCCCTGCTAGGAGGTAGTAGTAGATAGCTCCTGTTCTGAATCAGTCCCACTGCCAGGAGGTAGTAGTAGATAGCTCCAGTTCTGAATCAGTCCCACTGCTAGGAGGTAATAGTAGATAGCTCCTGTTCTGAATCAGTCCCCTGCTAGGAGGTAGTAGTAGATAGCTCCTGTTCTGAATCAGTCCCCTGCTAGGAGGTAGTAGTAGATAGCTCCTGTTCTGAATCAGTCCCCCACTAGGAGGTAGTAGTAGATAGCTCCTGTTCTGAATCAGTCCCACTGCTAGGAGGTAGTAGTAGATAGCTCCTGTTCTGAATCAGTCCCACTGCTAGGAGGTAGTAGTAGATAGCTCCTGTTCTGAATCAGTCCACTGCTAGGAAGTTGTAGTAGATAGTTCCTGTTCTGAATCAGTCCCCCGCTAGGAGGTAGTAGTAGATAACTCCTGTTCTGAATCAGTCCCCCACTAGGAGGTAGTAGTAGATAGTTCCTGTTCTGAATCAGTCCCCCTGCTAGGAGGTAGTAGTAGATAGCTCCTGTTCTGAATCAGTCCCCCACTAGGAGGTAGTAGTAGATAGTTCCTGTTCTGAATCAGTCCCCCTGCTAGGAGGTAGTAGTAGATAGCTCCTGTTCTGAATCAGTCCCCCACTAGGAGGAAGTAGTAGATAGCTCCTGTTCTGAATCAGTCCCCCACTAGGAGGAAGTAGTAGATAGCTCCTGTTCTGAATCAGTCCCCCACTAGGAGGTAGTAGTAGATAGCTCCTGTTCTGAATCAGTCCCCCACTAGGAGGTAGTAGTAGATAGCTCCTGTTCTGAATTAGTCCCCCGCTAGGAGGTAGTAGTAGATAGTTCCTGTTCTGAATCAGTCCCCAACTAGGAGGTAGTAGTAGATAGCTCCTGTTCTGAATCAGTCCCACTGCTAGGAGGTAGTAGTAGATAGCTCCTGTTTTGAAATAGTCCCCCGCTAGGAGGTAGTAGGAGATAGCTCCTGTTCTGAATCAGTCCCACTGCTAGGAGGTAGTAGTAGATAGCTCCTGTTCTGAATCAGTCCCACTGCTAGGAGGTAGTAGTAGATAGCTCCTGTTCTGAATCAGTCACACTGCTAGGAGGTAGTAGTAGATAGCTCCTGTTCTGAATCAGTCCCCCACTAGGAGGTAGTAGTAGATAGCTCCTGTTCTGAATCAGTCCCCCGCTAGGAGGTAGTAGTAGATAGCTCCTGTTCTGAATCAGTCCCACTGCTAGGAGGTAGTAGTAGATCGCTCCTGTTCTGAATCAGTACCCCCGCTAGGAGGTAGTAGTAGATAGCTCCTGTTCTGAATCAGTCCCCCACTAGGAGGTAGTAGTAGATAGTTCCTGTTCTGAATCAGTCCCCCCGCTAGGAGGTAGTAGTAGATAGCTCCTGTTCTGAATCAGTCCCACTGCTAGGAGGTAGTAGTAGATAGCTCCTGTTCTGAATCAGTCCCACTGCTAGGAGGTAGTAGTAGATAGTTTCTGTTCTGAATCAGTCCCCCTGCTAGGAGGTAGTAGTAGATAGTTCCTGTTTTGAATCAGTCCCCCGCTAGGAGGTAGTAGTAGATAGCTCCTGTTCTGAATCAGTCCCCTGCTAGGAGGTAGTAGTAGATAGCTCCTGTTCTGAATCAGTCCCCTGCTAGGAGGCAGTAGTAGATAGCTCCTGTTCTGAATCAGTCCCACTGCTAGGAGGTAGTAGTAGATAGCTCCTGTTCTGAATCAGTCCCACTGCTAGGAGGTAGTAGTAGATAGCTCCTGTTCTGAATCAGTCCCCTGCTAGGAGGTAGTAGTAGATAGCTCCTGTTCTGAATCAGTCCCCTGCTAGGAGGTAGTAGTAGATAGCTCCTGTTCTGAATCAGTCCCCCACTAGGAGGTAGTAGTAGATAGCTCCTGTTCTGAATCAGTCCCACTGCTAGGAGGTAGTAGTAGATAGCTCCTGTTCTGAATCAGTCCCACTGCTAGGAGGTAGTAGTAGATAGCTCCTGTTCTGAATCAGTCCCCTGCTAGGAGGTAGTAGTAGATAGTTCCTGTTCTGAATCAGTCCCCCGCTAGGAGGTAGTAGTAGATAGCTCCTGTTCTGAATCAGTCCCCCGCTAGGAGGTAGTAGTAGATAGCTCCTGTTCTGAATCAGTCCCCCACTAGGAGGTAGTAGTAGATAGTTCCTGTTCTGAATCAGTCCCACATGTAGGAGGTAGTAGTAGATAGCTCCTGTTCTGAATCAGTCCCCCACTAGGAGGAAGTAGTAGATAGCTCCTGTTCTGAATCAGTCCCACTGCTAGGAGGTAGTAGTAGATAGCTCCTGTTCTGAATCAGTCCCCCACTAGGAGGAAGTAGTAGATAGCTCCTGTTCTGAATCAGTCCCCCACGAGGAGGTAGTAGTAGATAGCTCCTGTTCTGAATCAGTCCCCCACTAGGAGGTAGTAGTAGATAGCTCCTGTTCTGAATCAGTCCCCCGCTAGGAGGTAGTAGTAGATAGCTCCTGTTCTGAATCAGTCCCCTGCTAGGAGGTAGTAGTAGATAGCTCCTGTTCTGAATCAGTCCCCTGCTAGGAGGTAGTAGTAGATAGCTCCTGTTCTGAATCAGTCCCCCACTAGGAAGTAGTAGTAGATAGCTCCTCTTCTGAATCAGTCCCACTGCTAGGAGGTAGTAGTAGATAGTTCCTGTTCTGAATGAGTCCCACTGCTAGGAGGTAGTAGTAGATAGCTCCTGTTCTGAATCAGTCCCCCGCTAGGAGGTAGTAGTAGATAGCTCCTGTTCTGAATCAGTCCCCCACTATGAGGTAGTAGTAGATAGCTCCTGTTCTGAATCAGTCCCCCACTAGGAGGTAGTAGTATATAAATCCTGTTCTGAATCAGTCCCCCACTAAGAGGTAGTAGTAGATAGCTCCTTTTCTGAATCAGTCCCTCACTAGGAGGTAGTAGTAGATAGTTCCTGTTCTGAATCAGTCCCCCGCTAGGAGGTAGTAGTAGATAGCTCCTGTTCTGAATCAGTCCCCCACTAGGAGGTAGTAGTAGATAGCCCCTGTTCTGAATCAGTCCCCTGCTAGGAGGTAGTAGTAGATAGCTCCTGTTCTGAATCAGTCCCACTGCCAGGAGGTAGTAGTAGATAGCTCCAGTTCTGAATCAGTCCCACTGCTAGGAGGTAATAGTAGATAGCTCCTGTTCTGAATCAGTCCCCTGCTAGGAGGTAGTAGTAGATAGCTCCTGTTCTGAATCAGTCCCCTGCTAGGAGGTAGTAGTAGATAGCTCCTGTTCTGAATCAGTCCCCCACTAGGAGGTAGTAGTAGATAGCTCCTGTTCTGAATCAGTCCCACTGCTAGGAGGTAGTAGTAGATAGCTCCTGTTCTGAATCAGTCCCACTGCTAGGAGGTAGTAGTAGATAGCTCCTGTTCTGAATCAGTCCACTGCTAGGAAGTTGTAGTAGATAGTTCCTGTTCTGAATCAGTCCCCCGCTAGGAGGTAGTAGTAGATAACTCCTGTTCTGAATCAGTCCCCCACTAGGAGGTAGTAGTAGATAGTTCCTGTTCTGAATCAGTCCCCCTGCTAGGAGGTAGTAGTAGATAGCTCCTGTTCTGAATCAGTCCCCCACTAGGAGGTAGTAGTAGATAGTTCCTGTTCTGAATCAGTCCCCCTGCTAGGAGGTAGTAGTAGATAGCTCCTGTTCTGAATCAGTCCCCCACTAGGAGGAAGTAGTAGATAGCTCCTGTTCTGAATCAGTCCCCCACTAGGAGGAAGTAGTAGATAGCTCCTGTTCTGAATCAGTCCCCCACTAGGAGGTAGTAGTAGATAGCTCCTGTTCTGAATCAGTCCCCCACTAGGAGGTAGTAGTAGATAGCTCCTGTTCTGAATTAGTCCCCCGCTAGGAGGTAGTAGTAGATAGTTCCTGTTCTGAATCAGTCCCCAACTAGGAGGTAGTAGTAGATAGCTCCTGTTCTGAATCAGTCCCACTGCTAGGAGGTAGTAGTAGATAGCTCCTGTTTTGAAATAGTCCCCCGCTAGGAGGTAGTAGGAGATAGCTCCTGTTCTGAATCAGTCCCACTGCTAGGAGGTAGTAGTAGATAGCTCCTGTTCTGAATCAGTCCCACTGCTAGGAGGTAGTAGTAGATAGCTCCTGTTCTGAATCAGTCACACTGCTAGGAGGTAGTAGTAGATAGCTCCTGTTCTGAATCAGTCCCTCACTAGGAGGAAGTAGTAGATAGCTCCTGTTCTGAATCAGTCCCAATAGGATGTAGTAGTAGATAGTTCCTGTTCTGAATCAGTCCCCCGCTAGGAGGTAGTAGTAGATAGTCCCTGTTCTGAATCAGTCCCCCGCTAGGAGGTAGTAGTAGATAGTTCCTGTTCTGAATCAGTCCCACTGCTAGGAGGTAGTAGTAGATAGCTGCTGTTCTGAATCAGTCCCACTGCTAGGAGGTAGTAGTAGATAGTTCCTGTTCTGAATCAGTCCCCCTGCTAGGAGGTAGTAGTAGATTGTTCCTGTTCTGAATCAGTCCCCTGCTAGGAGGTAGTAGTAGATAGCTCCTGTTCTGAATCAGTCCCCCACTAGGAGGTAGTAGTAGATAGCTCCTGTTCTGAATCAGTCCCCCGCTAGGAGGTAGTAGTAGATAGCTCCTGTTCTGAATCAGTCCCACTGCTAGGAGGTAGTAGTAGATCGCTCCTGTTCTGAATCAGTCCCCCACTAGGAGGTAGTAGTAGATAGTTCCTGTTCTGAATCAGTCCCCCACTAGGAGGTAGTAGGAGATAGCTCCTGTTCTGAATCAGTCCCACTGCTAGGAGGTAGTAGTAGATAGCTCTTGTTCTGAATCAGAAACACTGCTAGGAGGTAGTAGTAGATAGCTCCTGTTCTGAATCAGTCCCACTGCTAGGAGGTAGTAGTAGATAGCTCCTGTTCTGAATCAGTCCCCCGCTAGGAGGTAGTAGTAGATAGTTCCTGTTCTGAATCAGTCCCACTGCTAGGAGGTAGTAGTAGATAGCTCTTGTTCTGAATCAGAAACACTGCTAGGAGGTAGTAGTAGATAGCTCCTGTTCTGAATCAGTCCCACTGCTAGGAGGTAGTAGTAGATAGCTCCTGTTCTGAATCAGTCCCCTGCTAGGAGGTAGTAGTAGATAGCTCCTGTTCTGAATCAGTCCCCTGCTAGGAGGTAGTACTAGATAGTTCCTGTTCTGAATCAGTCCCCCTGCTAGGAGGTAGTAGATAGCTCCTGTTCTGAATCAGTCCCCCACTAGGAGGAAGCAGTAGATAGCTCCTGTTCTGAATCAGTCCCACTCTTAGGAGGTAGTAGTAGATAGCTCCTGTTCTGAATCAGTCCCCCACTAGGAGGTAGTAGTAGATAGCTCCTGTTCTGAATCAGTCCCCCTGCTAGGAGGTAGTAGTAGATAGCTCCTGTTCTGAATCAGTCCCCCGCTAGGAGGTAGTAGTAGATAGCTCCTGTTCTGAATCAGTCCCCCACTAGGAGGTATTAGTAGATAGCTCCTGTTCTGAATCAGTCCCGCGCTAGGAGGTAGTAGTAGATAGCTCCTGTTCTGAATCAGTCCCCCGCTAGGAGGTAGTAGTAGATAGCTCCTGTTCTGAATCAGTCCCACTGCTAGGAGGTAGTAGTAGATCGCTCCTGTTCTGAATCAGTCCCCCACTAGGAGGTAGTAGTAGATAGTTCCTGTTCTGAATCAGTCCCCCACTAGGAGGTAGTAGAAGATAGCTCCTGTTCTGAATCAGTCCCCCGCTAGGAGGTAGTAGTAGATAGTTCCTGTTCTGAATCAGTCCCACTGCTAGGAGGTAGTAGTAGATAGCTCTTGTTCTGAATCAGACACACTGCTAGGAGGTAGTAGTAGATAGCTCCTGTTCTGAATCAGTCCCTCACTAGGAGGAAGTAGTAGATGGCTCCTGTTCTGAATCAGTCCCACTAGGAGGTAGTAGTAGATAGTTCCTGTTCTGAATCAGTCCCCCGCTAGGAGGTAGTAGTAGATAGTCCCTGTTCTGAATCAGTCCCCCGCTAGGAGGTAGTAGTAGATAGTTCCTGTTCTGAATCAGTCCCACTGCTAGGAGGTAGTAGTAGATAGCTCCTGTTCTGAATCAGTCCCCCACTAGGAGGAAGTAGTAGATAGTCCCTGTTCTGAATCAGTCCCACTGATAGGAGGTAGTAGTAGATAGCTCCTGTTCTGAATCAGTCCCACTGCTAGGAGGTAGTAGTAGATAGTTCCTGTTCTGAATCAGTCCCCCTGCTAGGAGGTAGTAGTAGATAGTTCCTGTTCTGAATCAGTCCCCTGCTAGGAGGTAGTAGTAGATAGCTCCTGTTCTGAATCAGTCCCCCACTAGGAGGTAGTAGTAGATAGCTCCTGTTCTGAATCAGTCCCCCGCTAGGAGGTAGTAGTAGATAGCTCCTGTTCTGAATCAGTCCCACTGCTAGGAGGTAGTAGTAGATCGCTCCTGTTCTGAATCAGTACCCCCGCTAGGAGGTAGTAGTAGATAGCTCCTGTTCTGAATCAGTCCCCCACTAGGAGGTAGTAGTAGATAGTTCCTGTTCTGAATCAGTCCCCCCGCTAGGAGGTAGTAGTAGATAGCTCCTGTTCTGAATCAGTCCCACTGCTAGGAGGTAGTAGTAGATAGCTCCTGTTCTGAATCAGTCCCCCGCTAGGAGGTAGTAGTAGATAGCTCCTGTTCTGAATCAGTCCCCCGCTAGGAGGTAGTAGTAGATAGTTCCTGTTCTGAATCAGTCCCCTGCTAGGAGGTAGTAGTAGATAGCTCCTGTTCTGAATCAGTCCCCCACTAGGAGGTAGTAGTAGATAGCTCCTGTTCTGAATCAGTCCCCCGCTAGGAGGTAGTAGTAGATAGCTCCTGTTCTGAATCAGTCCCCCACTATGAGGTAGTAGTAGATAGCTCCTGTTCTGAATCAGTCCCCCACTAGGAGGTAGTAGTATATAAATCCTGTTCTGAATCAGTCCCCCACTAAGAGGTAGTAGTAGATAGCTCCTTTTCTGAATCAGTCCCTCACTAGGAGGTAGTAGTAGATAGTTCCTGTTCTGAATCAGTCCCCCGCTAGGAGGTAGTAGTAGATAGCTCCTGTTCTGAATCAGTCCCCCACTAGGAGGTAGTAGTAGATAGCCCCTGTTCTGAATCAGTCCCCTGCTAGGAGGTAGTAGTAGATAGCTCCTGTTCTGAATCAGTCCCACTGCCAGGAGGTAGTAGTAGATAGCTCCAGTTCTGAATCAGTCCCACTGCTAGGAGGTAATAGTAGATAGCTCCTGTTCTGAATCAGTCCCCTGCTAGGAGGTAGTAGTAGATAGCTCCTGTTCTGAATCAGTCCCCTGCTAGGAGGTAGTAGTAGATAGCTCCTGTTCTGAATCAGTCCCCCACTAGGAGGTAGTAGTAGATAGCTCCTGTTCTGAATCAGTCCCCCTGCTAGGAGGTAGTAGTAGATAGTTCCTGTTCTGAATCAGTCCCCTGCTAGGAGGTAGTAGTAGATAGCTCCTGTTCTGAATCAGTCCCCCACTAGGAGGTAGTAGTAGATAGCTCCTGTTCTGAATCAGTCCCCCGCTAGGAGGTAGTAGTAGATAGCTCCTGTTCTGAATCAGTCCCACTGCTAGGAGGTAGTAGTAGATCGCTCCTGTTCTGAATCAGTACCCCCGCTAGGAGGTAGTAGTAGATAGCTCCTGTTCTGAATCAGTCCCCCACTAGGAGGTAGTAGTAGATAGTTCCTGTTCTGAATCAGTCCCCCCGCTAGGAGGTAGTAGTAGATAGCTCCTGTTCTGAATCAGTCCCACTGCTAGGAGGTAGTAGTAGATAGCTCCTGTTCTGAATCAGTCCCCCGCTAGGAGGTAGTAGTAGATAGCTCCTGTTCTGAATCAGTCCCCCGCTAGGAGGTAGTAGTAGATAGTTCCTGTTCTGAATCAGTCCCCTGCTAGGAGGTAGTAGTAGATAGCTCCTGTTCTGAATCAGTCCCCCACTAGGAGGTAGTAGTAGATAGCTCCTGTTCTGAATCAGTCCCCCGCTAGGAGGTAGTAGTAGATAGCTCCTGTTCTGAATCAGTCCCCCACTAAGAGGTAGTAGTAGATAGCTCCTTTTCTGAATCAGTCCCTCACTAGGAGGTAGTAGTAGATAGTTCCTGTTCTGAATCAGTCCCCCGCTAGGAGGTAGTAGTAGATAGCTCCTGTTCTGAATCAGTCCCCCACTAGGAGGTAGTAGTAGATAGCCCCTGTTCTGAATCAGTCCCCTGCTAGGAGGTAGTAGTAGATAGCTCCTGTTCTGAATCAGTCCCACTGCCAGGAGGTAGTAGTAGATAGCTCCAGTTCTGAATCAGTCCCACTGCTAGGAGGTAATAGTAGATAGCTCCTGTTCTGAATCAGTCCCCTGCTAGGAGGTAGTAGTAGATAGCTCCTGTTCTGAATCAGTCCCCTGCTAGGAGGTAGTAGTAGATAGCTCCTGTTCTGAATCAGTCCCCCACTAGGAGGTAGTAGTAGATAGCTCCTGTTCTGAATCAGTCCCACTGCTAGGAGGTAGTAGTAGATAGCTCCTGTTCTGAATCAGTCCCACTGCTAGGAGGTAGTAGTAGATAGCTCCTGTTCTGAATCAGTCCACTGCTAGGAAGTTGTAGTAGATAGTTCCTGTTCTGAATCAGTCCCCCGCTAGGAGGTAGTAGTAGATAACTCCTGTTCTGAATCAGTCCCCCACTAGGAGGTAGTAGTAGATAGTTCCTGTTCTGAATCAGTCCCCCTGCTAGGAGGTAGTAGTAGATAGCTCCTGTTCTGAATCAGTCCCCCACTAGGAGGTAGTAGTAGATAGTTCCTGTTCTGAATCAGTCCCCCTGCTAGGAGGTAGTAGTAGATAGCTCCTGTTCTGAATCAGTCCCCCACTAGGAGGAAGTAGTAGATAGCTCCTGTTCTGAATCAGTCCCCCACTAGGAGGAAGTAGTAGATAGCTCCTGTTCTGAATCAGTCCCCCACTAGGAGGTAGTAGTAGATAGCTCCTGTTCTGAATCAGTCCCCCACTAGGAGGTAGTAGTAGATAGCTCCTGTTCTGAATTAGTCCCCCGCTAGGAGGTAGTAGTAGATAGTTCCTGTTCTGAATCAGTCCCCAACTAGGAGGTAGTAGTAGATAGCTCCTGTTCTGAATCAGTCCCACTGCTAGGAGGTAGTAGTAGATAGCTCCTGTTTTGAAATAGTCCCCCGCTAGGAGGTAGTAGGAGATAGCTCCTGTTCTGAATCAGTCCCACTGCTAGGAGGTAGTAGTAGATAGCTCCTGTTCTGAATCAGTCCCACTGCTAGGAGGTAGTAGTAGATAGCTCCTGTTCTGAATCAGTCACACTGCTAGGAGGTAGTAGTAGATAGCTCCTGTTCTGAATCAGTCCCTCACTAGGAGGAAGTAGTAGATAGCTCCTGTTCTGAATCAGTCCCAATAGGATGTAGTAGTAGATAGTTCCTGTTCTGAATCAGTCCCCCGCTAGGAGGTAGTAGTAGATAGTCCCTGTTCTGAATCAGTCCCCCGCTAGGAGGTAGTAGTAGATAGTTCCTGTTCTGAATCAGTCCCACTGCTAGGAGGTAGTAGTAGATAGCTGCTGTTCTGAATCAGTCCCACTGCTAGGAGGTAGTAGTAGATAGTTCCTGTTCTGAATAAGTCCCCCTGCTAGGAGGTAGTAGTAGATTGTTCCTGTTCTGAATCAGTCCCCTGCTAGGAGGTAGTAGTAGATAGCTCCTGTTCTGAATCAGTCCCCCACTAGGAGGTAGTAGTAGATAGCTCCTGTTCTGAATCAGTCCCCCGCTAGGAGGTAGTAGTAGATAGCTCCTGTTCTGAATCAGTCCCACTGCTAGGAGGTAGTAGTAGATCGCTCCTGTTCTGAATCAGTCCCCCACTAGGAGGTAGTAGTAGATAGTTCCTGTTCTGAATCAGTCCCCCACTAGGAGGTAGTAGGAGATAGCTCCTGTTCTGAATCAGTCCCACTGCTAGGAGGTAGTAGTAGATAGCTCTTGTTCTGAATCAGAAACACTGCTAGGAGGTAGTAGTAGATAGCTCCTGTTCTGAATCAGTCCCACTGCTAGGAGGTAGTAGTAGATAGCTCCTGTTCTGAATCAGTCCCCCGCTAGGAGGTAGTAGTAGATAGTTCCTGTTCTGAATCAGTCCCACTGCTAGGAGGTAGTAGTAGATAGCTCTTGTTCTGAATCAGAAACACTGCTAGGAGGTAGTAGTAGATAGCTCCTGTTCTGAATCAGTCCCACTGCTAGGAGGTAGTAGTAGATAGCTCCTGTTCTGAATCAGTCCCCTGCTAGGAGGTAGTAGTAGATAGCTCCTGTTCTGAATCAGTCCCCTGCTAGGAGGTAGTACTAGATAGTTCCTGTTCTGAATCAGTCCCCCTGCTAGGAGGTAGTAGATAGCTCCTGTTCTGAATCAGTCCCCCACTAGGAGGAAGCAGTAGATAGCTCCTGTTCTGAATCAGTCCCACTGCTAGGAGGTAGTAGTAGATAGCTCCTGTTCTGAATCAGTCCCCCACTAGGAGGTAGTAGTAGATAGCTCCTGTTCTGAATCAGTCCCCCTGCTAGGAGGTAGTAGTAGATAGCTCCTGTTCTGAATCAGTCCCCCGCTAGGAGGTAGTAGTAGATAGCTCCTGTTCTGAATCAGTCCCCCACTAGGAGGTATTAGTAGATAGCTCCTGTTCTGAATCAGTCCCGCGCTAGGAGGTAGTAGTAGATAGCTCCTGTTCTGAATCAGTCCCCCGCTAGGAGGTAGTAGTAGATAGCTCCTGTTCTGAATCAGTCCCACTGCTAGGAGGTAGTAGTAGATCGCTCCTGTTCTGAATCAGTCCCCCACTAGGAGGTAGTAGTAGATAGTTCCTGTTCTGAATCAGTCCCCCACTAGGAGGTAGTAGAAGATAGCTCCTGTTCTGAATCAGTCCCCCGCTAGGAGGTAGTAGTAGATAGTTCCTGTTCTGAATCAGTCCCACTGCTAGGAGGTAGTAGTAGATAGCTCTTGTTCTGAATCAGACACACTGCTAGGAGGTAGTAGTAGATAGCTCCTGTTCTGAATCAGTCCCTCACTAGGAGGAAGTAGTAGATGGCTCCTGTTCTGAATCAGTCCCACTAGGAGGTAGTAGTAGATAGTTCCTGTTCTGAATCAGTCCCCCGCTAGGAGGTAGTAGTAGATAGTCCCTGTTCTGAATCAGTCCCCCGCTAGGAGGTAGTAGTAGATAGTTCCTGTTCTGAATCAGTCCCACTGCTAGGAGGTAGTAGTAGATAGCTCCTGTTCTGAATCAGTCCCCCACTAGGAGGAAGTAGTAGATAGTCCCTGTTCTGAATCAGTCCCACTGATAGGAGGTAGTAGTAGATAGCTCCTGTTCTGAATCAGTCCCACTGCTAGGAGGTAGTAGTAGATCGCTCCTGTTCTGAATCAGTACCCCCGCTAGGAGGTAGTAGTAGATAGCTCCTGTTCTGAATCAGTCCCCCACTAGGAGGTAGTAGTAGATAGTTCCTGTTCTGAATCAGTCCCCCCGCTAGGAGGTAGTAGTAGATAGCTCCTGTTCTGAATCAGTCCCACTGCTAGGAGGTAGTAGTAGATAGCTCCTGTTCTGAATCAGTCCCACTGCTAGGAGGTAGTAGTAGATAGTTCCTGTTCTGAATCAGTCCCCCTGCTAGGAGGTAGTAGTAGATAGTTCCTGTTTTGAATCAGTCCCCCGCTAGGAGGTAGTAGTAGATAGCTCCTGTTCTGAATCAGTCCCCTGCTAGGAGGTAGTAGTAGATAGCTCCTGTTCTGAATCAGTCCCCTGCTAGGAGGCAGTAGTAGATAGCTCCTGTTCTGAATCAGTCCCACTGCTAGGAGGTAGTAGTAGATAGCTCCTGTTCTGAATCAGTCCCACTGCTAGGAGGTAGTAGTAGATAGCTCCTGTTCTGAATCAGTCCCCTGCTAGGAGGTAGTAGTAGATAGCTCCTGTTCTGAATCAGTCCCCCACTAGGAGGTAGTAGTAGATAGCTCCTGTTCTGAATCAGTCCCACTGCTAGGAGGTAGTAGTAGATAGCTCCTGTTCTGAATCAGTCCCACTGCTAGGAGGTAGTAGTAGATAGCTCCTGTTCTGAATCAGTCCCCTGCTAGGAGGTAGTAGTAGATAGTTCCTGTTCTGAATCAGTCCCCCGCTAGGAGGTAGTAGTAGATAGCTCCTGTTCTGAATCAGTCCCCCGCTAGGAGGTAGTAGTAGATAGCTCCTGTTCTGAATCAGTCCCCCACTAGGAGGTAGTAGTAGATAGCTCCTGTTCTGAATCAGTCCCCCGCTGGGAGGTAGTAGTAGATAGCTCCTGTTCTGAATCAGTCCCCTGCTAGGAGGTAGTAGTAGATAGCTCCTGTTCTGAATCAGTCCCCTGCTAGGAGGTAGTAGTAGATAGCTCCTGTTCTGAATCAGTCCCCCACTAGGAAGTAGTAGTAGATAGCTCCTCTTCTGAATCAGTCCCACTGCTAGGAGGTAGTAGTAGATAGTTCCTGTTCTGAATGAGTCCCACTGCTAGGAGGTAGTAGTAGATAGCTCCTGTTCTGAATCAGTCCCCCGCTAGGAGGTAGTAGTAGATAGCTCCTGTTCTGAATCAGTCCCCCACTATGAGGTAGTAGTAGATAGCTCCTGTTCTGAATCAGTCCCCCACTAGGAGGTAGTAGTATATAAATCCTGTTCTGAATCAGTCCCCCACTAAGAGGTAGTAGTAGATAGCTCCTTTTCTGAATCAGTCCCTCACTAGGAGGTAGTAGTAGATAGTTCCTGTTCTGAATCAGTCCCCCGCTAGGAGGTAGTAGTAGATAGCTCCTGTTCTGAATCAGTCCCCCACTAGGAGGTAGTAGTAGATAGCCCCTGTTCTGAATCAGTCCCCTGCTAGGAGGTAGTAGTAGATAGCTCCTGTTCTGAATCAGTCCCACTGCCAGGAGGTAGTAGTAGATAGCTCCAGTTCTGAATCAGTCCCACTGCTAGGAGGTAATAGTAGATAGCTCCTGTTCTGAATCAGTCCCCTGCTAGGAGGTAGTAGTAGATAGCTCCTGTTCTGAATCAGTCCCCTGCTAGGAGGTAGTAGTAGATAGCTCCTGTTCTGAATCAGTCCCCCACTAGGAGGTAGTAGTAGATAGCTCCTGTTCTGAATCAGTCCCACTGCTAGGAGGTAGTAGTAGATAGCTCCTGTTCTGAATCAGTCCCACTGCTAGGAGGTAGTAGTAGATAGCTCCTGTTCTGAATCAGTCCACTGCTAGGAAGTTGTAGTAGATAGTTCCTGTTCTGAATCAGTCCCCCGCTAGGAGGTAGTAGTAGATAACTCCTGTTCTGAATCAGTCCCCCACTAGGAGGTAGTAGTAGATAGTTCCTGTTCTGAATCAGTCCCCCTGCTAGGAGGTAGTAGTAGATAGCTCCTGTTCTGAATCAGTCCCCCACTAGGAGGTAGTAGTAGATAGTTCCTGTTCTGAATCAGTCCCCCTGCTAGGAGGTAGTAGTAGATAGCTCCTGTTCTGAATCAGTCCCCCACTAGGAGGAAGTAGTAGATAGCTCCTGTTCTGAATCAGTCCCCCACTAGGAGGAAGTAGTAGATAGCTCCTGTTCTGAATCAGTCCCCCACTAGGAGGTAGTAGTAGATAGCTCCTGTTCTGAATCAGTCCCCCACTAGGAGGTAGTAGTAGATAGCTCCTGTTCTGAATTAGTCCCCCGCTAGGAGGTAGTAGTAGATAGCTCCTGTTCTGAATCAGTCCCCTGCTAGGAGGTAGTAGTAGATAGTTCCTGTTCTGAATCAGTCCCCCACTAGGAGGTAGTAGGAGATAGCTCCTGTTCTGAATCAGTCCCACGCTAGGAGGTAGTAGTAGATAGCTCCTGTTCTGAATCAGTCCCCCACTAGGAGGTAGTAGTAGATAGCTCCTGTTCTGAATCAGTCCCCTGCTAGGAGGTAGTAGTAGATAGTTCCTGTTCTGAATCAGTCCCCCGCTAGGAGGTAGTAGTAGATAACTCCTGTTCTGAATCAGTCCCCCACTAGGAGGTAGTAGTAGATAGCTCCTGTTCTGAATCAGTCCCGCGCTAGGAGGTAGTAGTAGATAGCTCCTGTTCTGAATCAGTCCCACTGCTAGGAGGTAGTAGTAGATCGCTCCTGTTCTGAATCAGTCCCCCGCTAGGAGGTAGTAGTAGATAGCTCCTGTTCTGAATCAGTCCCCCACTAGGAGGTAGTAGTAGATAGCTCCTGTTCTGAATCAGTCCCCCGCTAGGAGGTAGTAGTAGATAGCTCCTGTTCTGAATTAGTCCCACTAGGAGGTAGTAGTAGATAGCTCCTGTTCTGAATCAGTCCCCCTGCTAGGAGGTAGTAGTAGATAGCTCCTGTTCTGAATCAGTCCCCCGCTAGGAGGTAGTAGTAGATAGTTCCTGTTCTGAATCAGTCCCCCACTAGGAGGTAGTAGTAGATAGTTCCTGTTCTGAATCAGTCCCCCCGCTAGGAGTTAGTAGTAGATAGCTCCTGTTCTGAATCAGTCCGACTGCTAGGAGGTAGTAGTAGATAGCTCCTGTTCTGAATCAGTCCCCCGCTAGGAGGTAGTAGTAGATAGCTCCTGTTCTGAATTAGTCCCCGCTAGGAGGTAGTAGTAGATAGCTCCTGTTCTGAATCAGTCCCACTGCTAGGAGGTAGTAGTAGATAGCTCCTGTTCTGAATCAGTCCCACTGCTAGGAGGTAGTAGTAGATAGCTCCTGTTCTGAATCAGTCCCCCGCTAGGAGGTAGTAGTAGATAGCTCCTGTTCTAAATCAGTCCCCCACTAGGAGGTAGTAGTAGATAGCTTCTGTTCTGAATCAGTCCCCCACTAGGAGGTAGTAGTAGATAGCTCCTGTTCTGAATCAGTCCCCCACTAGGTAACTAGGTAACTCAGTAACGTCCAACATTGAACCTTAGAATGACAGGATACCAGCTGCAGTTTAATTTGTTTCAGCAGTTTTTTCAATTGGCATTTACTTGGATATGTCCATGATGATTTTTCATTTTTTTATTTCACCTTTATTTAACCAGGTAGGCCAGTAGAGAACAAGTTCTCATTTACAACTGCGACCTGGCCATGATAAAGCAAAGCAGTTAAACACATACAACAACACAGAGTTACACATGTAATAAACAAACATATAGTCAATAATACAGTAGAAAAAGGGGGGGGGAGTATATTTACAGTGTGTGGAAATGAGGTAAGATAAGGTAGGTAAAGCAATAAAATAGGCCATAGTGGCGAAGTAACTACGATATAGCAATTAAACACTGGAGTGATAGATGTGCAGAAGATGAATGTGCAAGTAGAGATACTGGGGTGCAATGGATCAAAATACATAAATAAATACAGTATGGGGATGAGGTAGTTGGATGGGCTATTTACAGATGGGCTATGTACAGGTGCAATGATCTGTGAGCTGCTCTGACAGCTGGTGCTTGAAGTTAGTGAGGGAGATACGAGTCTCTAGCTTCAGTGACTTTTGCAGTTCGTTCCAGTCATTGGCAGCAGAGAACTGGAAGGAAAGGCGGCCAAAGTAGGAATTGGCTTTGGGGATGACCAGTGAAATATACCTGCTGGAGCACGTGCTGCGGGTGGGTGCTGCTATGGTGACCAATGAGCTGAGATAAGGCAGGGATTTACATAGCAAAGACTTATAGATGACCTGGAGCCAGTGGGTTTGTCGACGAGTATGAAGCGAGGGCCAGCCAACGAGAGCATACAGGTCGCAGTGGTGGGTAGTATATGGGGCTTTGGTGACAAAACGGATGACACTGTGATAGACTGCATCCAATTTGTTGAGTAGAGTGTTGGAGGCTATTTTGTAAATGACATCGCCGAAGTCGAGTATCGGTAGGATAGTCAGTTTTACGAGGGTATGTTTGGCAGCATGAGTGAAGGATGCTTTGTTGCGAAATAGAAAGGTGATTCTAGATGTAATTATGGATTGGCGATGCTTAAGAAGAAATTCTTTTTTTCAATGACGGCTAGGAACAGTGGGTTAACTACCTTATTCAGGGGCAGAACGACAGATTTTTACCTTGTCAGCTCGAGGATTCGAGCTTGAAACCTTTCGGTTACTAGTCCAATGCTCTAACCACATTTGAATAGAAAAGCCTCTAAAGTGTTATTGTCCCAACTATTACAGGTGTCTCAAATGGCACCCTATACCTGACATAGTGCACTACATTTGACCAGAACTCATATAAAGAACAGGGTTCCATTTTGAAAGCTATCTCAAGGACATGCTATCTATTGAAGTAATACAGACCCCAGTATTCGAGGAGTCATTTCAGTGCATTGAAGACATCAAGTCAAAGACATGGCAGGCAGGCAGCAGGGCACTTGGCGCTGCACAGTGTGTGTTGGGGGAAAAAGCAGAGAAGAGCTGTGACAGCTCTCATATCTACTGGGACTCATCATCAGGCTACCTGTTCTTCTCTTCTCCAGCTGCTCTTCTCCTCTCTCCACTCTGACAGAGAGAGACAGAGAGAGAGAGAGACAGAGAGAGAGAGAGAGACAGAGAGAGAGACAGAGAGACAGAGAGCGAGAGAGAGAGTGAAAGAGAGAGACAGAGAGAGAGAGAGATAGAGAGAGAGAGGCAGAGAGAGAGAGAGAGAGAGAGACAGAGAGAGAGAGAGAGAGAGAGACAGAGAGAGAGAGAGAGAGAGAGAAAGAGATAGACAGAGAGAGAGCGGCAGAGAGAGACAGAGAGCGAGAGAGAGAGAGAGAGATAGCGAGAGAGAGATAGCGAGAGAGAGAGAGAGAGAGAGAGAGAGAGAGAGAGGCAGAGAGAGAGAGGCAGAGAGAGAGACAGAGAGACAGAGAGAGAGAGGCAGAGAGAGAGACAGAGAGCGAGAGAGAGAGAGAGAGAGACACAGAGAGCGAGAGGGAGAGAGAGAGAGAGAGAGGCAGAGAGAGAGATAGAGAGCGAGAGAGAGAGAGAGAGAGAGCGAGAGAGAGAGAGAGAGAGAGAGAGAGATAGAGAGAGAGAGAGAAAGAGAAAGTCCCCTAAGCAAGATGGTCCTAGGGCTCTGTTCACAAACACAAACACACCCCACAGAGCCCCAGGACAACAGCACAATTAGACCCAACCAAATCATGAGAAAACAAAAAGATAATTACTTGACACATTGGAAAGAATTAACAAAAAAACAGAGCAAACTAGAATGCTATTTGGCCCTAAACAGAGAGTACACAGTGGCAGAATACCTGACCACTGTGACTGACCCTAACTTAAGGAAAGCTTAAGACTCAGTGAGCATAGCCTTGCTATTGAGAAAGGCCGCCACAGGCTATGTGCACACTGCCCACAAAATGAGGTGGAAACCGAGCTGCACTTCCTAACCTCCTGCCCAATGTATGACCATATTAGAGACACATATTTCTCTCAGATCACACAGATCCACAAAGAATTCGAAAACAAATACAATTTTGATAAACTCCCATATCTACTGGGTGAAATTCCACAGTGTGCCATCACAGCAGCAAGATTTGTGACCTGTTGCCACAAGAAAAGGGCAACCATTGAAGAAAAAAAAGCATTGTAAATACAACCCATATTTATGCTTATTTATTTTAACTTGTGTGCTTTAACCATTTGTACATTGTTACAACACTGTATATATATAATATGACATTTGTAATGTCTTTATTGTTTTGAAACTTCTGTATGTGTAATGTTTACTGTTAATTTGTATTGTTTGTTTCACTTTTGTGTATTGTCTACCTCACTTGCTTTGGCAATGTTAACACATGTTTCCCATGCCAATAAAGCCCCTTGAATTGAATTGAATTGAATTGAGAGACAGAGAGAGACAGAGAGAGCGTGTGCTTTCGAGGGAGGAAGCGATAGAGAAAGACTTTGCCATAGGCCATATCTTATTTTCTGTCTCCCCACTGACATCCCACTGACATCCATGTGCCTCATTGCATTGCAAACAGTTTCCCACTGCAAATTAGGCTGCATATGCTTTCTGGAGATACCAGATCATATATCGGATGGTTAACTTGCCTTACCACATGGTGACAAGAAATCATACTGTAATCATCAGCAATAATTCAAAACTGCTGTCATTTGAATTTTGATATGAAAACCTAGAAATAATTTATATAATTAATAGAAACACGAATACATCTTGATGCCACAGTAGGGAGCATAGGGGGAGGTGGTGGGGGGGGGGGTGGGGATGGTCATACGTGACATATGACACTTCATAAGGGCTTCATACATGCTTCCTAAGTTCTTCTTAAGGGCTTCATAAGGGTTTCATAAAGGCTTCAGAAGGGCTTTATATTCACAACAGTAAGTGTAGTAGTACATAGTGCAGTAGTAGTAGTACATAGTAAGTGTAGTAGTACATAGTGCAGTAGTAGTAGTACATAGTAAGTGTAGTAGTACATAGTGTAGTAGTAGTACATAGTGTAGTAGTAGTAGTACATAGTGTAGTAGTAGTAGTACATAGTAAGTGTAGTAGTACATCGTGTAGTAGTAGTAGTACATAGTAAGTGTAGTAGTACATAGTGTAGTAGTAGTAGTACATAGTAAGTGTAGTAGTACATAGTGTAGTAGTAGTAGTACATAGTGTAGTAGTAGTAGTACATAGTAAGTGTAGTAGTACATAGTGTAGTAGTAGTAGTACATAGTAAGTGTAGTAGTACATAGTGTAGTAGTAGTAGTACATAGTAAGTGTAGTAGTACATAGTGTAGTAGTAGTACATAGTGTAGTAGTAGTAGTACATAGCGTAGTAGTAGTAGTACATAGTAAGTGTAGTAGTACATAGTGTAGTAGTAGTAGTACATAGTAAGTGTAGTAGTACATAGTGTAGTAGTAGTAGTACATAGTAAGTGTAGTAGTACATAGTAAGTGTAGTAGTACATAGTGTAGTAGTAGTAGTAGTACATAGTAAGTGTAGTAGTACATAGTGTAGTAGTAGTAGTGCATAGTAAGTGTAGTAGTACATTGTGTAGTAGTAGTAGTACATAGTAAGTGTAGTAGTACATAGTAAGTGTAGTAGTACATAGTGTAGTAGTAGTAGTAGTACATAGTAAGTGTAGTAGTACATAGTGTAGTAGTAGTACATTGTGTAGTAGTAGTACATAGTGTAGTAGTAGTAGTACATAGTAATTGTAGTAGTACATAGTAAGTGTAGTAGTACATAGTGTAGTGGTAGTAGTACACAGTAAGTGTAGTAGTACATAGTGATACTTCTGATTAACATGTTTTCCTTCCACCAACTGACTTATTTCTCATTTCCTTAATAAATTGAATTTAGCTAAACTTCCAATGCAGTGGTGATAGCCCTTGACTACTTTAGCTTCATTAAAAGCCCATGGTTATGTGTGTGGGGGGGGTGGGAGTTGATAAAAGAAATCCCCCCCCCCCGCTGCTATAGAGCAAATACTCTTTGATGTTCATGAAATTTAACCATGGATTTAACCATTCAACTGTTCCTTCTGTAATTCTTTCATCTGTTATCTATCTGACAATTTCTGTATTTTCTCTCTGTGCCTCCAGCTGCAATGTGTGTGATGGCAGGGAGGACATAATTCTGTTCTGTAGGGTATATATATATTTTTTTTTTATCACGTTTCTCTCTTCATTGATGGTGATGGTGACAGCAGGAGGTGTGCTGTGGGTTTAGGGTTAGGGTTCTGTGTTATGGGTTTTGACCGGACTGGCGATGCCTGATATTGTGGGTTAGCTATTTGGGGTCGCTTGGCTGAGGTCTACATTTCTATTGGACACAGCCTCTGCCTCGCCGATTAGGGAGAGATCTGCGTTTACACCTCACAGAACGGTATCAGTGATGCCCCCATTCACGACCCCTGACCTTTGGATTAAACAGAATTTTGAGATATTTCAGAGGGAAAACAGTTTTCTCTACAGTCAATATGAAGGGATAACAATAACAGCCAAGTCAGTGACAACCAGCCGGTAGAAATCCTATCTACTCCTTCACTGAAGATTTGAAGCTTCAGTTTAACTTAAATACCTGATTCTGCCACTGTATTGTGTGTCTGGCTGGTGTTGTGTTGTGTGTCTGGCTGGTTTTGTGTGTCTGGCTGGCTGGTATTGTATTGTGTGTCTGGCTGGTGTTGTATTGTGTGTCTGGCTGGTGTTGTGTGTCTGGCTGGCTGGCTGGTGTTGTGTTGTGTTTCTGGCTGGTGTTGTATTGTGTGTCTGGCTGGTGTTGTATTGTGTGTCTGGCTGGTTTTGTGTGTCTGGCTGGCTGGTATTGTATTGTGTGTCTGGCTGGTGTTGTGTTGTGTGTCTGGCTGGCGGGCCTTCTGGCTGGTGTTGTGTGTCTGGCTGGCTGGTGTTGTATTGTGTGTCTGGCTGGTGTTGTGTGTCTGGCTGGCTGGTGTTGTATTGTGTGTCTGGCTGGTGTTGTGTTGTGTGTCTGGCTGGCTGGTGTTGTATTGTGTGTCTGGCTGGTGTTGTGTATCTGGCTGGTATTGTATTGTGTGTCTAGCTGGTGTTGTGTGTCTGGCTGGTGTTGTATTGTGTGTCTGGCTGGTGTTGTGTGTCTGGCTGGCTGGTGTTGTGTTGTGTGTCTGGCTGGTGTTGTGTGTCTGGCTGGCTGGTGTTGTGTTGTGTTGTATGTCTGGCTGGTGTTGTGTTGTGTGTTTGGCTGTCTGGCTGGTGTTGTGTTGTATGTCTGGCTGGTGTTGTGTTGTGTGTTTGGCTGTCTGGCTGGTGTTGTGTTGTGTGTCTGGCTGGTGTTGTATTGTGTGTCTGGCTGGCTGGCTGGTGTGGTGTTGTGTGTCTGGCTGGTGTTGTATTGTGTGTCTGGCTGGCTGGCTGGTGTTGTATTGTGTGTCTGGCTGGTGTTGTGTTGTGTGTCTGGCTGGCTGGCTGGTGTTGTGTGTCTGGCTGGCTGGTGTTGTGTTGTGTGTCTGGCTGGCTGGTGTTGTGTTGTGTGCCTGGCTGGTGTTGTGTGTCTGGCTGGCTGGTGTTCTGTTGTGTGTCTGGCTGGTGTTGTATTGTGTGTCTGGCTGGCTGGTGTTGTGTTGTGTGTCTGGCTGGCTGGTGTTGTGTTGTGTGTCTGGCTGGCTGGCTGGTGTTGTGTTGTGTGTCTGGCTGGCTGGCTGGTGTTGTGCTGTGTGTCTGGCTGGCTGGTATTGTGTTGTGTGTCTGTCTGGCTGGCTGGTGTTGTGTTGTGTGTCTGGCTGGCTGGCTGGCTGGCTGGCTGGTGTTGTGTTGTGTTGTGTGTCTGGCTGGTGTTGTGTTTTGTGTCTGGCTGGCTGGTGTTGTATTGTGTGTCTGGCTGGCTGGTGTTGTATTGTGTGTCTGGCTGGCGTTGTATTGTGTGTCTGGCTGGCTGTTGTTGTATTGTGTGTCTGGCTGGTGTTGTATTGTGTGTCTGGCTGGCTGGTGTTGTATTGTGTGTCTGGCTGGCTGGCTGGTGTTGTGCTGTGTGTCTGGCTGGTGTTGTATTGTGTGTCTGGCTGGCTGGTGTTGTGTTGTGTGTCTGGCTGTTGTTGTATTGTGTGTGTTGTCAACGTGGCACCGTCATAGGATGCCACCTTTCCAAAAAGTCAGTTCATCAAATTTCTGTCCAGCTAGAGTTGCCCTGGTCAGCTGTAAGGGCTGTTATTGTGAAATGTAAAAGTCTAGGAGCAACAACGGCTCAGCAGCGATCACGTTCTGTGAGCTTGTAAGGCCTACCACTTTGTGGTTGAGCCGTTGTTTCTCCAAGATATTTCTACTTCACAAAAACAGCACTTACAGTTGGCCTGGGTTAAAAGTCATAGCTCTTCAGTAAGGCCATTCCACTGTCAATGTTTGTCTATGGAGATAGCATTCCTGTGTGCTCGATTTTATACACAAGCAACAGGTGTGGCTGAAATAGCCGAACCCACTAATTTGAAGGGGTGTCCACATACTTTTGTATATATCGTGTGTATACATATTTTCCACTCTCGGATATTGCTCGTTCTCATACACTATATATGCAAAAGTATGTGGACGCCCCTTCAAATTAGTGGATTCGGCTATTTCAGCCACATCGTTGCTGACAGGTGTATAAAATCGAGCATACAGCCGTACAATCTCCATTTACAAACGTTGTGAAGGGAAATCTTAATGCTACAGCATACAATGACATTCTAGACGATTCTGTGGTTCTAACTTTTTGGAAACAGTTTGGGGAAGGCCCTTTCCTGTTTCAGCATTACAATAACCCTGCCCACAAAGTGAGGTCCATACAGACATGGTTTGTCGAGATCGGTGTGGAAGAACTTGACTGGCCTGCACAGAGCCCTAACCTCAACCCCATCGAACACCTTTGGGATGAATTGGAACGCCAACTGCGAGCCAGGCCTAATCACCCAACATCAGTTCCCGACCTCACTAAAGCTCTTGTGGCTGAATTGAAGCAAGTCCCCGCAGCAATGTTCCAACATCTAGTGGAAAGCCTTCCCAGAAGAGTGGAGGCTGTTATAGCAGCAAAGGGATGACCAACTTCATATTAATGCCCATGATTTTGGAATGAGATGTTCGATGAGCAGGTGTCCACATACTTTTGGCCACATGTATTTTTTTCCATTACAAAGAGCTATTGAGCTATTGTTGTTCGGATCCTGGATGCTGATTGGACAAGCAGTGCTCCAAGCCATGCTGTATTGGACATCACAGACACACCTATGCCTGCTAACAGTTGTAATTATCACTGCTCCTCCGACAGTACATCATGTTCATGTTACTGTCCTAATCATCTCTTGTATTGATCTCAACCAGCACATTCTTTCTCCTTGCTTCCAGCCTTTAGTTTGGTACAGCTTGGGGGTAAATATAAAACTGCTCGATGTCTGCCTGTCAGATCTTGCAGACAATGTTTTCACTTTTACATCTTGATCTCACTAGTACCGTACATCGAGTGAACGTTGCCCAGATGAGACAACTTTCTCTGAGCCAGTCGAAATCACGCATCAACATCATCAACTCTCTTCTCTGTATACATCAATGATGTCGCTCTTGCTGCTGGTGATTCTCTGATCCACCTCTACGCAGACGAAACCGTTCTGTATACTTCAGGCCCTTCTTTGGACACTGTGTTAACAAACCTCCAGACAAACTTCAATGTTATACAACTCTCCTTCCGTGGCCTCCAACTGCTCTTAAATGCAAGTAAAACTAAATGCATGCTATTCAACCGATCGCTGCCTGCACCTGCCCGCCCGTCCAGCATCACTACTGTGGACGGTTCTGACCTAGAATACGTGGACAACTACAAATACCTAGGTGTCTGGTTAGACTGTAAACTCTCCTTCCAGACCCACGTTAATAAGGCTGGTCAGGGCAGACTGTGCTGCGTTAATAAGGCTGGTCAGGGCAGACTGTGCTGCATTAATTAGGCTGGTCAGGGCAGACTGTGCTGCATTAATAAGGCTGGTCAGGGCAGACTGTGCTGCGTTAATAAGGCTGGTCAGGGCAGACTGTGCTGCATTAATTAGGCTGGTCAGGGCAGACTGTGCTGCATTAATAAGGCTGGTCAGGGCAGACTGTGCTGCGTTAATAAGGCTGGTCAGGGCAGACTGTGCTGCATTAATTAGGCTGGTCAGGGCAGACTGTGCTGCTTTAATAAGGCTGGTCAGGGCAGACTGTGCTGCGTTAATAAGGCTGGTCAGGGCAGACTGTGCTGCATTAATAAGGCTGGTCAGGGCAGACTGTGCTGCGTTAACTAGGCTGGTCAGGGCAGACTGTGCTGCGTTAATAAGGCTGGTCAGGGCAGACTGTGCTGCTTTAATAAGGCTGGTCAGGGCAGACTGTGCTGCGTTAATAAGGCTGGTCAGGGCAGACTGTGCTGCATTAATAAGGCTGGTCAGGGCAGACTGTGCTGCATTAATAAGGCTGGTCAGGGCAGACTGTGCTGCATTAATTAGGCTGGTCAGGGCAGACTGTGCTGCTTTAATAAGGCTGGTCAGGGCAGACTGTGCTGCGTTAATAAGGCTGGTCAGGGCAGACTGTGCTGCATTAATAAGGCTGGTCAGGGCAGACTGTGCTGCGTTAACTAGGCTGGTCAGGGCAGACTGTGCTGCGTTAATAAGGCTGGTCAGGGCAGACTGTGCTGCGTTAATAAGGCTGGTCAGGGCAGACTGTGCTGCGTTAATAAGGCTGGTCAGGGCAGACTGTGCTGCGTTAATAAGGCTGGTCAGGGCAGACTGTGCTGCGTTAATAAGGCTGGTCAGGGCTGACTGTGCTGCATTAATAAGGCTGGTCAGGGCAGACTGTGCTGCATTAATAAGGCTGGTCAGGGCAGACTGTGCTGCTTTAATAAGGCTGGTCAGGGCAGACTGTGCTGCGTTAACTAGGCTGGTCAGGGCAGACTGTGCTGCGTTAACTAGGCTGGTCAGGGCAGACTGTGCTGCGTTAACTAGGCTGGTCAGGGCAGACTGTGCTGCGTTAACTAGGCTGGTCAGGGCAGACTGTGCTGCGTTAACTAGGCTGGTCAGGGCAGACTGTGCTGCATTAATAAGGCTGGTCAGGGCAGACTGTGCTGCGTTAATAAGGCTGGTCAGGGCAGACTGTGCTGCATTAATAAGGCTGGTCAGGGCAGACTGTGCTGCGTTAATAAGGCTGGTCAGGGCAGACTGTGCTGCATTAATAAGGCTGGTCAGGGCAGACTGTGCTGCATTAATAAGGCTGGTCAGGGCAGACTGTGCTGCGTTAATAAGGCTGGTCAGGGCAGACTGTGCTGCTTTAATAAGGCTGGTCAGGGCAGACTGTGCTGCTGCGATCTGCTGTTTTCATCACACCTTTAGGAGGACCAGGCGGAGTGGGCCGTGACTTCTCTCGTTGCTCAACCAAATGCAATCACAGTGATCAGATCTCCCACAGTGCTAGGATCTGATGGGGGTCTCAACTTGATCAGATCTCCCACAGTGCTAGGATCTGATGGGGGTCTCAACTTGATCTGTATAGGTATAAATGCTCAAAATATGGTTACCATTACATACACACACTTTTACACACACATGATGAATCAATAGGAGCCATGGAATTCAGCAGTAAATGCACACGCGCACGCGCACACGCACACACGCACGCGCGCGCACACACACTCTCGCGCCCGCGTACGCACATGCACGTGCACACACACACACACACACACACACACACACACACACACACACACACACACACACACACACACACACACACACACACACACACACACTCCACACTCCCTATCTGTTCTTCCATTCATCATCCACCCTACAGAGAGAGAGTGATAAGAAGTTAGTTAATAAAACATACGTGAGGAGTTAGATACAATCATGGTTGGGGGGGATAATTAATATTGTGTCTGTCGGCCTCATTCCCAGGGCCGGGACGATACCAGTATAAAGGAAACAAAACACAAACCAGTTTTAGTTTCTTTAGGAAAACAGTCGTAATGTGTGAAACAAACATCATTAGGATGTCATCCAGAGTCACATGTTATTTTCCAGGCTATAGTACACCATAGGTTACATACAGCAGGTTTAGGACCAGGCTATAGTACACCATAGGTTACATACAGCAGGTTTAGGACCAGGCTATAGTACACCATAGGTTACATACAGCAGGTTTAGGACCAGGCTGGCCATGGCCATGGCCATGTTGCTGTGGTTGGCCCCTGGCCATGTTGCTGTGGTTGGCCCCTGGCCATGTTGCTGTGTCTCCCTGACCATGTTGCTGTGTCGCCCCTGGCCATGTTGCTGTGTGGCCCCTGGCCATGTTGCTGTGGTTGGCCCCTGACCATGTTGCTGTGTGGCCCCTGGCCATGTTGCTGTGGTTGGCCCCTGGCCATGTTTTTGGCCCCTGACCATGTTGCTGTGGTTGGCACCTGACCATGTTGCTGTGTGGCCCCTGGCCATGTTTTTGGCCCCAGGCCATGTTGCTGTGGTTGGCCCCTGGCCATGTTGCTGTGTCTCCCTGACCATGTTGCTGTGTGGCCCCTGACCATGTTGCTGTGTGGCCCCTGACCATGCTGCTGTGTGGCCCCAGGCCATGTTGCTGTGGTTGGCGCCTGACCATGTTGCTGTGGTTGGCCCCTGACCATGTTGCTGTGTCGCCCCTGACCATGCTGCTGTGTGGCCCCTGACCATGTTGCTGTGTGGCCCCTGACCATGTTGCTGTGTGGCCCCTGGCCATGTTGCTGTGGTTGGCCCCTGGCCATGTTGCTGTGTGGCCCCTGACCATGTTGCTGTGGTTGGCCCCTGGCCATGTTGCTGTGTCGCCCCTGACCATGTTGCTGTGGTTGGCCCCTGGCCATGTTGCTCTGTGGCCCCTGGCCATGTTGCTGTGGTTGGCCCCTGACCATGTATCTGTGGTTGGCCCCTGGCCATGTTGCTGTGGTTGGCCCCTGGCCATGTTGCTGTGGTTGGCCCCTGACCATGTTGTTGTGGTTGGCCCCTGACCATGTTTCTGTGGTTGGCCCATGACCATGTTGCTGTGGTTGGCCCCTGACCATGTTGCTGTGGTTGGCCCCTGGCCATGTTGCTGTGTGGCCCCTGACCATGTTGCTGTGGTTGGCCCCTGGCCATGTTGCTGTGTGGCCCCTGGCCATGTTGCTGTGTGACCCCTGGCCATGTTGCTGTGTGGCCCCTGACCATGTTGCTGTGTCGCCCCTGACCATGTTGCTGTGTGGCCCCTGACCATGTTGCTGTGTCGCCCCTGGCCATGTTGCTGTGTCGCCCCTGACCATGTTGCTGTGTCGCCCCTGACCATGTTGCTGTGTCGCCCCTGACCATGTTGCTGTGGCGCCCCTGACCATGTTTCTGTGGTTGGCCCCTGGCCATGTTTTTGGCCCCTGACCATGTTGCTGTGGTTGGCCCCTGACCATGTTGCTGTGTGGCCCCTGGCCATGTTTTTGGCCCCAGGCCATGTTGCTGTGGTTGGCCCCTGGCCATGTTGCTGTGTCGCCCTGACCATGTTGCTGTGTGGCCCCTGACCATGTTGCTGTGTGGCCCTGACCATGTTGCTGTGTGGCCCCTGACCATGTTGCTGTGGTTGGCCCCTGACCATGCTGCTGTGGTTGGCCCCTGGCCATGTTGCTGTGTGGCCCCTGACCATGTTGCTGTGGTTGGCCCCTGGCCATGTTACTGTATGGCCCCTGGACATGTTGCTGTGTGACCCCTGGCCATGTTGCTGTGTGGCCCCTGACCATGTTGCTGTGTGGCCCCTGACCATGTTGCTGTGTCGCCCCTGACCATGTTGCTGTGTCGCCCCTGGCCATGTTGCTGTGTCGCCCCTGACCATGTTGCTGTGTGGCCCCTGGCCATGTTGCTGTGTCGCCCCTGGCCATGTTGCTGTGGTTGGCCCCTGACCATGTTGCTGTGTCGCCCCTGACCATGTTGCTGTGGTTGGCCCCTGACCATGTTGCTGTGTCGCCCCTGACCATGTTGCTGTGTCGCCCCTGACCATGTTGCTGTGGTTGGCCCCTGGCCATGTTGCTGTGTGGTCCCTGACCATGTTGCTGTGGTTGGCCCCTGACCATGTTGCTGTGTCGCCCCTGACCATGTTGCTGTGGTTGGCCCCTGGCCATGTTGCTCTGTGGCCCCTGGCCATGTTGCTGTGGTTGGCCCCTGACCATGTATCTGTGGTTGGCCCCTGGCCATGTTGCTGTGGTTGGCCCTTGGCCATGTTGCTGTGGTTGGCCCCTGACCATGTTGCTGTGGTTGGCCCCTGGCCATGTTGCTGTGTGGCCCCTGGCCATGTTGCTGTGGTTGGCCCCTGACCATGTTGCTGTGGTTGGCCCCTGACCATGTTTCTGTGGTTGGCCCCTGACCATGTTGCTGTGGTTGGCCCCTGACCATGCTGCTGTGGTTGGCCCCTGGCCATGTTGCTGTGTGGCCCCTGACCATGTTGCTGTGGTTGGCCCCTGGCCATGTTACTGTGTGGCCCCTGGCCATGTTGCTATGTGACCCCTGGCCATGTTGCTGTGTGGCCCCTGACCATGTTGCTGTGTGGCCCCTGACCATGCTGCTGTGGTTGGCCCCTGGCCATGTTGCTGTGTGGCCCCTGACCATGTTGCTGTGGTTGGCCCCTGGCCATGTTACTGTGTGGCCCCTGGCCATGTTGCTATGTGACCCCTGGCCATGTTGCTGTGTGGCCCCTGACCATGTTGCTGTGTGGCCCCTGACCATGTTGCTGTGTGGCCCCTGACCATGTTGCTGTGTCGCCCCTGGCCATGTTGCTGTGTCGCCCCTGACCATGTTGCTGTGTGGCCCCTGGCCATGTTGCTGTGTCGCCCCTGGCCATGTTGCTGTGGTTGGCCCCTGACCATGTTGCTGTGTCGCCCCTGACCATGTTGCTGTGGTTGGCCCCTGACCATGTTGCTGTGTCGCCCCTGACCATGTTGCTGTGGTTGGCCCCTGACCATGTTGCTGTGGTTGGCCCCTGACCATGTTGCTGTGGTTGGCCCCTGACCATGTTGCTGTGGTTGGCCCCTGACCATGTTGCTGTGTCGCCCCTGACCATGTTGCTGTGGTTGGCCCCTGACCATGTTGCTGTGTGGCCCCTGACCATGTTGCTGTGTCGCCCCTGGCCATGTTGCTGTGTCGCCCCTGACCATGTTGCTGTGTCGCCCCTGACCATGTTGCTGTGGTTGGCCCCTGACCATGTTGCTGTGTGGCCCCTGACCATGTTGCTGTGTCGCCCCTGGCCATGTTGCTGTGTCGCCCCTGACCATGTTGCTGTGTCGCCCCTGACCATGTTGCTGTGTCGCCCCTGGCCATGTTGCTGCGTGGATGATTGTGTGTGTTATTGTTTGTTTATCTGTGTGTGTGTGTGTGTGTGTGTGTGTGTGTGTGTGTGTGTGTGTGTGTGTGTGTGTGTGTGTGTGTGTGTGTGTGTGTGTGTGTGTGTGGTTAAAAGAGCAGACAAACAGTAATCTTCCTATTTCCATAGCGCAGCTACTTTGCAATGTTACCAATGTTACCCATGTTACCAATGTTACCAATGTTACCCATGTTACCAATGTTACCAATGTTACCCATGTTACCAATGTTACCAATGTTACCCATGTTACCCATGTTACCCATGTTACCCATGTTACCCATGTTACCAATGTTACCCATGTTACCCATGTTACCCATGTTACCAATGTTACCAATGTTACCAATGTTACCCATGTTACCAATGTTACCAATGTTACCAGTGTTACCCATGTTACCCATGTTACCAATGTTACCAATGTTACCAATGTTACCCATGTTACCAGTGTTACCAATGTTACCCATGTTACCAGTGGTGGAAAAAGTACCTGATTGTCATACTTGTGCAAAAGTAAATCAAATCAAGTGTTAAGAAAGTATTTATTAAATAAGTAAAAAATAAATAGAAGAAAATAGAAAAATAACAAATAATTAAAGAGCAACAAAAAAATTACAGTAACAGGGCTATATACAGGGGGTACCGGTACAAAGTCAATGTGCGGAGGCACATATTAGTCAAGTTAATTGAGATAATATGTACATGTAGGTAGAGTTAAAGTGACTATGCATAGATAATAAACAGAGAGTAGTCCAGGTAACCATTTGATTAGTTGTTCAGCAGTCTTATGGCTTGGGGGTAGAAGCTGTTAAGAAGCCTTTTGGACCTAGGCTTGGTGCTCTGGTACCGCTTGCTGTGTGGTAGCAGAAAGAACAGTCTACGACTAGGGTGGCTGGAGTCTTTGACAATTTTTAGGGCCTTCCTCTGACACCGCCTGGTAGAAAATAGGTCCTGGATGGCAGGAAGCTTGGCCCCAGTGATGTACTGGGTTATACGCACTACCCTCTTTAGCGCCTTGCAGTCAGAGGTCGAGCAGTTGCCATACCAGGCGGTGAAGCAACCCGTCAGGATGCTTTCGATGGTGCAGTTGTAGAGCTGTTTGAGGATCTGAAGACCCATGCCAAATCTCCTGAGGGGGAATAGGCGATGTCGTGCCCACTTCACGACTGTCTTGGTGTGTTTGGACCGTGATAGTTCGTTGGCAATGTAGACACCAAGGAACTTGAAGCTCTCAACTTGCTCCACTACAGCCCTGTCGATGAGAATGGGGGTATGCTCAGTTCTCCTTTTTCTGTAGTCCAAAATCATCTCCTTTGTCTTGATCACATTGAGGGAGAGGTTGTTCTACTGGCACCACACTGCCAGGTCTCTGACCTCCTCCTTATAGGCTGTCTCGTCGTTGTCGGTGATCAGGCCTTAATAGAAAGAGGACCACCCTTTAATGATAATATTAAAGATACCTTTTCTAATAGAAAATGACTCAAGTAAAAGTGAAAGTCACCCAGTAAAATACTACTTGATTAAAAGTCTAAAATTACTCAATTATTAAGTATTAAAAGTATTAAAAGTTTTAAATATACTTAAGTATCAAAATTAAATGTAAATACTAAAATCACTGAGTGCTTTTTCCATGACAGACTGACCACGTGAATTCAGGTGAAAGCTACGATCTCTTATTCATGTCATCTGTTTAAATCCACTTCAATCAGTGTAGATGAAGAGTGAAAAAGTTGCGTAAACCCTTCTCTACAGGATCTGTCCCTGCGGCTGGAGTGACATGTCTTCATGGTGCTGACTTGATTTCCTTGGCAGAAAAATGGGCTGAACACATGACCGGGACGCATTGGCGTGGCGTTTGCACTGCATTTACTGGGAGTTATAACAAGAGGTTATATCTGATGTTATGAGATGTCTTCACAGCATGGACGAGACAGGAGGTGAGATAGGGTTAGGTCATCTCCCCCCTCACTACACCAAATGAAGGCTGGCAAGGTGAATACATACTATCTGCCTGTCCCCTCTTTGGTGCAAATGGCAGATGAAGCCAAGGTGGAATCTAGCATACCGGTGATAAATGTAACTTTATGTGGGTGATAAATGTAACTTTATATGGGTGACACATGTAACTTTATATGGGTGACACATGTAACTTTATACAGGTGATGAATGTAACTTTATATGGGTGATAAATGTATCTTTATACTGGTGACAAATGTAACTTTATTTGGGTGATAAATGTAACTTTATATGGGTGATAAATGTAACTTTATATGGGTGATACATGTAACTTTATATGGGTGATAAATGTAACTTTATATGGGTGATACATTTAACTTTCTATGGGTGATAAATGTAACTTTATATGGGTGATACATGTAACTTTATATGGGTGATAAATGTAACTTTATATGGGTGATACATGTAACTTTATATGGGTGATAAATGTAACTTTATATGGGTGATAAATGTAACTTTATATGGGTGATAAATGTAACTTTATATGGGTGATACA